>NW_015387701.1:111820-122728 GCF_001527695.2 Protobothrops mucrosquamatus
CGATCATTAAAATTATCCTTAAAATACCCTTAAAAAACCCCGCTAAAAATCCCTAGGCCAGACCCGCTTGTTGAAAAAGCCATGTCTTTAGGGCGCGGCGGAAGGAGGGGAGATCCGGGATCACCCGGATCTCTGGGGGTAGTTCGTTCCAGAGGGTGGGGGCTCCCACCGAGAAGGCCCTCCCCCTGGGGGTTGCCAGTCGGCACTGTCTGGCTGACGGCACCCTGAGGAGACCCACTCTGTGGGAGCGTACCGGCCGATGGGAGGTAACCTGCGGCAGAAGGCGGTCTCGGAGATATGGTGTGACTCGGAGATATGGTGTGACTGGGAGAAGGCGGTCTCGGAGATATGGTGTGACTGGGGGTTCTTCACATGTTATTCTTCCTTATTAACATTCTTAACTTCCTTAACAAGAAATCTTTTTACTGATTGTTCCAGTTCTTGAGTGACACCTTCAAGAGCAGGGAAATTTTAACTAAACATTTGTCTGCCCTGTTTTAGCTCACCTTACCCATTCAAAGGAGGAAATTTCTAACCAACCCAGCCTGGCGGAGTTCTCCGTCCTGGACGTCACAAGCGATTCTGTCCATCTCCATTGGACCGTCCCCACTGGGAACTTTGACTCCTTCCTGGTTCAATACAAGGATGCAGATGGCCAACCTCAAGCATTGCCTGTAGAAGGAAGCTCTCAAGAAGTCACCGTGACAAACCTGGTTCCTTCACGCAGATACAAATTCAACCTCTATGGAATCTTGGGGCATAAACGCTCCCAGCCCCTCTCTACTGATGCCACCACAGGTCAGTTTCAGGAGTCAATTTAGATTGAAGCCATTCAGAAATTGCAGACTCACTTTAACGTTCTTCCACTCCATTAGCAGCTTTGATAGGTGAGATGGTTTCCCTATTTTGTAATTCCTTGTTTCATATTCCTAGTCTTAGACTTTCTTCAAATATTCGGCGATTTTTCTTTCCTGTTTGACTTTTGCTTTTATCTTCTTCGTTGATTTATGCCTGATTGTATAGCCATGAGTTTGAGAAGTCACATAATCAGCTCGCAAGTGAATGATTCGTTTTTTTCTTATGGTGCTCCAGATTTCCATCCTATGAGCAATGACTTTTCTTCTCCAATCAAATTATAAAGTTCTAGGTCAGTGTTTCTCAACCTTGGCAACTTTACGATGTGTGGACTTCAACTCCCAGAATTCTCCAGCTAGCGTTGCTAGCTGGAGAATTTTGGGAGTTGAAGTCCACACATCGTAAAGTTGCCAAGGTTGAGAAACACTGTTCTAGGTGCATAGTTGGTGTTCATTAGACTTACAGGTCCAAAAGTCTTTATCCGTGAAACTGTTTCTTTCATGTCTGTTTGTCGGCCTGCCTCCCTCCTCCATAACTATCTGTCTGTCTACCTGTCTACCTATCTTACTCCCCATTGCTCAAATTGCAATCTAGTTCAGTTGGGTAACAGTTTTCAACTTTGAGTTTATTAATCTGGAAACGATGAGTTTATTTTCTGCTAGTGTGGGAATAAAATGGCTTTTATTTAATCTGTGTGAGAGTGGCAGTTCCCTCCTCAGTTATACAATTTTGAGTCCCTTGCACATTTACTCACAGAGAAGGGAAACTGAGGGACAGAATGCTAGTCACTTCTGTTTTGTATTAGAACTAAAGTTCTGCTTGGTTCTTTTTTTGCATGTGATCTTTGACAAAATTAGATGATCATGTAGAAAAATTCATTTTGCTAAATTCCAGACTAGCAGAATTAGATTTTTGTGTTGTTAGTCTTTCAACTTTGGAACTTGTTGTAACTTATGTAATGAGACTTTCCATTAATTAGGGCTTTGTAGGAGTAGAATGCATAGCATAAAGGGTGAATAAAGAAAGAACACATAGGAGCAAGCTAACTGTTGCTGTTAGTTGCAAAGTCGTGTCCGACCCATCGCAACCCCATGGACAACATTCCTCCAGGTCTTCCTGTCCTCTACCATCTTCTGGAGTCCATTTAAGCTCACGCCTACTGCTTCAGTGACTCCATCCAGCCACCTCATTCTCTGTCGTCCCCTTCTTCTATTGCCCTCAATCTTTCCCAGCATTATGCTCTTCTCCAGTGAGTCCTTCCTTCTCATTAGGTGGCCAAAGTATTTGAGTTTCAACTTCAGGATCTGGCCTTCTAAAGAGCAGTTGGGGTTGATCTCTTCTAGGACTGACCGGTTTGATTGCCTTGCAGTCCAGGGGACTCGCAGGAGTCTTCTCCAGCACCATAGTTCAAAGGCCTCAATTCTTTGGGGCTCAGCCTTTCTTATGGTCCAACTTTCACAGCCATACATTGCAACTGGGAAAACCATGGCCTTGACAAGCTAACTATCACTTAACTAATTCTTTAGGTGTTGCTTTTGATGAGCGTTATGAGCAAAAAGCCTTGAAAACACTTCAGATTACTTAATGAGAAATAGCTTCCCAATCTTTATTATTGATAAATACTTAAAAATGCATTTCCTGATTTTTTTTAACTTAAAAATTGACAGCCCAAAACACGACAGCCAAAAAAATACTTTAAAAATGGCAACCTGTCTGCCTTCTTCTCCTTTCCAAGTCTCACTGTCTAAATATTTTACCTGGAGAGGAGTTTACTGTTATGGAGGAGGGGAGGTTAGGTTTTGTCTCTTATAGATAGGCATATCTGGAATTCTAATTTTTGTTGTTGTTTGAAGCTTTCACAACCAGTCTTCACATTACAAACAAGAACAGGATTACCAAGGAGGTAATGCTAAGCTTCCTAAAATGGTCCTCTTCAAATTATTATAGGGATCTCTTCCAAAACAGGCACATGGCTGCCAAAACTTTTGCACCCTCTCAATTTTTTAGGCATTTTAGTAATCAATGTCAGAGCATGCCCAGTCTTATTGCGCTGAGATAACCCAGGAGTAAACACAGTAAACAGTGGTCTATATTAAATGGTGGTTTATCTTACTATATCTATAATATCATACACCAGGAACAATATACATACACATGTTAATACAGCAGTCTCTATCACACAGCAGTTACAGCAGGAAACAGAAGAGAGAGCACACATCTACAGAGTCTTCCCTTTTATACAAAGCTCTTAAAGGGGCACAGACCCAGCTGGCTCTTAAAGGGATGTAGACCCTGCTGAGTCATTCCCATCATTACATCATATATCTTATATCATCTGGTTAGCTTCTAAACCATTACCTTGACAATCAATTACATCAATTGCTATATTGCAGGATCCAATCTGGGTCGGTCACCGGGATCAGAGGTTTAGTCTTCCTATCTTTTGGACTCATGCTGGAGCCCATTCTCTTGCAGAGTGTGTGTGTCTCTCTCACATTCTGGTGAGAGAGAAGCTTCTTGAGGATATGGGCTCCAGCATGAGTTAGAAAGCCTGGAAGAGAAAAACTCTGGTCCTGGTAAATGACTCAGTTTGGATCTTGCAACATTATCCCAGAACACACATATTTGTCTTCATTTGTAATTGCTATATTATTGATAAAAACCCAAAAATATTTTCTCACGTGCTGTATGTACTCATGGTTAAGCTAAGAATTTCAGTTGCCAAAACTGTGCCCCCCAAATTGGGTCCAGCTTATCCGTGAATGACTTTATCCATGAGAACATACATTAATACATTTTAAAAAGTACCTATGTATCCTGTATATCCATGGATATGAGTGGTCAGTAAGTGAGGACCACCTGTATTACTTTTTATCCAAGAAAGCTCAGGAGAAGGACAGAATTTATTCCCCCATAAAACCCTACTCAGGAAAATTTTAAAGTCCTTTATTTTTAAAGGGTTCTCCTTCTCTCAATTTTATTTTATTTTGTGGTTTTGAAGTATTTAGAAAATACAGAACGACAAAAATGAACCATCATTGCTGTTTCCACAATTTACCACATTTCTTTCTATTTTAGCACATCTTACAGTCTCAGAGGACACAAGTCCTCTCCAACCTAGTCTTGGAGAGTTGTCAGTCCTTGACGTCACAAGTGATTCTATCCGACTCCATTGGACGGTCCCTACCGGGAGCTTTGACTCCTTCTTGATCCAGTACAAGGATGCAGATAGTCAACCCCAAGCCCTGCCTGTGGAGGGAGGCTCCACTGAGGTCACGGTGACCGACCTGGCTCCTTCCCGCAGATACAAGTTCAACCTCTATGGGGTCTCTGGGAAAAAACGTTCCAGGCCGCTCACCACCGAGGCCACCACAGGTCAGCTTCAGCATTTAGTGCGGTCGGAACTTTTCAAATACTTTAACTTCATATTAACTTTCTTGGTTTCCTTAACAAGCAGCAATTTTTAACTGAATGTTGCAGCTTCTGGATTGCATAGCCAACATCAAAGCTCTTATAACTAAGCCTTTTTTTTTTAATTTCTCTGCTTTAGCCCACATTAGAGACCCAGGGGAGCCAATTCCTGTCCAACCCAGCCTAGGAGACTTCTCAGTTCTTGAGGTGACGAGTGATTCTGTCCGACTCCATTGGACCGTCCCCACTGGGAGTTTTGACTCCTTTTTGATCCAGTACAAGGATACAGATGGTCAACCTCGAGTGTTGCCTGTGGAGGGAAGCCTCAATGAAGTCACAGTGACCAGCCTGGCTCCTTCTCACCAATATAAATTCAACCTCTATGGAGTCTCTGGGGGCAAACGCTCCAGCCCTCTGTCCATTGATGCCACCACAGGTGAGCTTCAGGAGACATTCTGCCAGGGGATTTTAAGATATTGTAACATCATATTAACTTTATTGCTTTCGTTAACCAATAGCATATTAGCTGAATGTTTCAACTGCTGGATAGCATATTGAACATCAAGGCTAATATACTTATGTATTTTCTATCATTTTCCTGTTTTTAGCTCACCTTCCAGATTCAGAGCAGCCAGTTCCTGTCCAACCCAGCCTGGGGCAGTTCTCAGTTGTGGATGTCACAAGCGACTCTGTCCGACTCCATTGGACCGTCCCCACTGGGAGCTTTGACTCCTTCTTGATCCAGTACAAGGATGCAGATGGGCAATCCCAAGCATTGCCTGTGGAGGGAGGCGTCAGTGAAGTCACTGTGACCAACCTGGCTCCTTCCCATAGATACAAGTTCAATCTCCATGGAGTCTCTGGGCGCAAGCGGTCCAGCCCCCTCTCCACAGATGCCACCACAGGTCAGTTTCCGGAGTGTGAATCGGCTCTTGTATCTTCATATTAACGTTCTCTACCTTAACATTAACATTTTTTTGCAAGCAGCATCTTATTGAATCTTTCAGCTCTCAGGTTGCATCTCCAACAGCCAGACATTTGAACCAAGCATTTTTCTTTTCCATATGCCTGTTTTAGCTCAAATCACAGAGGAGGCAATTCCCATCCAACCCAGCCTAGGGGAGTTCTCCGTCCTTGATGTCACAAGGGATTCTGTCCGTCTCCATTGGACCGTCCTCACTGGGAACTTTGACTCCTTCCTGGTCCAGTACAAGGATGCAGATGGCCAACCCCAAGCGTTGCCTGTGGAGGGAAGCCTCAATGAAGTCACTGTGACCAACCTAGCTCCTTCTCGCAGATATAAGTTCAACCTCTACGGAGTCTCTGGGCACGAACGCTCCAGCCCCCTCTCCACCGATGCCACCACAGGTCAGCTTCAGGATTTAGCATGTCTGTGAGCTTTTCATCTCTTTTTATTTATGTATTAACATTTCTAATTTCCTTACGGCCTAAAGGATGCAAGTAGCATATTTGCTAAATGTTCCATCACCTAGATCAGGGGTAGGCAACCTTGGCTCTTTTATGACTCGTGGACTTCAACTCCCAGAACTCCTGAGCCAGCCTGGCTCAGCTTGGAAACCTCTCCCTTTCCCCTCAGCATGGCTGGCTCAGGAATTCTGGGAGTTGAAGTCCACGAGTCATAAAAGAGCCAAGGCTGCCTACCCCTGGTATAGGGTTTCCTTCCTGAACAGGGGTTGGACTAGATGATCTCCAAGGTCCCTTCCAACTTTATTATTACTATTATTGTTGTTGTTGTTGATTTGGTGTTATTATTACTATTACTGTTGTTGTTGTTGTTGTTGTTGTTGTTGTTATTATTATTCCATGTTACCAATCCTGATTTTCTTAACCAGTAACTATTTTACTGATGGTTCCAACGCTTCGGTGTTATCTCAAAGAGCAAGGAAATTATAAGTTGGCCTTTTCTTTTATTTCCTTGTTTTAGCCCACCTTACAGACTCAGAGAAGCCAATTCCTGCCCATCCCAGCCTAGGAGAGTTTTCCGTCCTTGATGTCACGAGTGATTCTGTCCGACTCCATTGGACCGTCCCCACTGGGAGGTTTGACTCCTTCCTGGTCCAGTACAAGGATGCAGATGGCCAACCTCAAGCATTGCCTGTGGAGAGAGACTCCCGTGAAGTCACATTGACCGACCTGGCTCCATCCCGCAGATACAAGTTCAACCTCTATGGCATCTCCGGGCAAAAACGCTCCAGGCCCCTCTCCACAGATGCCACCACAGGTCAGCTGCAGCAAGCAGAGTGGTTATGGGCTTTTTAGCATAGGTACATTTATATTAACCTTGGTTTCTTTAAGCCAGGGGTGTCAAACTCAATTTCATTGAGGGCCGCATCAGCATTGTGGTTGCTCTTGGGGGGGGCAGGTGAGTGTGGCCAGGGTGGGTGTGACCTACTGGGTGGGTGTGGGTGGAGTGGGTGTGGCCTATTGGGTGGGCTTGGCCAACTCTATATCGTGCACGTCAAGGGTGCCTGTGGGGGCCTAGGCAGGAGTGGGAGAGATCTGGGGGTCTCTGGCAGAAGGGGGTGGGACTGGGGCAAGTGCCAAGGCATGGTCCACTGGAGGAGCCTCACTGCCTGCTGAAACCCCTCCGCCGGAGCCCATCAAGCCGGATAGATGAAGTAGGCGAGGGCCATTTGCTGGCCACTTCCAGGCACTGGTGCATTTCTTCATTCCTCACAAAGGGTGACACCTTCCCAGCCTGCACCCAGGGGACGGGGGCAATACGGCAGGGGCTGGTTCCTTGCTGTTTCTAGACGGCCTTGTGGAGCTAAGACTGAATGCGTTTCAGCATAGATGGCCACCACAAAATTGTACATTGGCTCCTGGCCAGCCTGGGCCAGGGCCAAGGCAGAGGGGGCCATTCCCTCACTGTTTCCAGGATGGCTTCGCGGGCCACATGAAACCACTTTGCAGGCCGCATCCGGCCCCCGGGCCTTGTGTTTGACATGTCTGCTTTAAGCATTGCTCTCGTTTAAGTTTGTTTGTTTGTTGTTTATGTTTATGTTTATTGTATTTATATCCCGCCCTTCTCCTTACGGACTCAGGGCGGCTAACAGCCAGATAAAACAATTACAAAAGTACAGAATACTATAATTAAAACCCAATTAAAAAAAGATATAATATTAGGCCTATGTTAATTTAAAATTATATTAAAACCCAACTAAAAATTTCCCCTAGGCCAGTCCCGCTTGCTGAAATAGCCATGTCTTAAGGGCGCGGCGGAAGGAAGGAAGATCAGGGATCACCCTGATCTCTGGGGGTAGTTCGTTCCACAGGGTGGGAGCTCCCACAGAGAAGGCCCTCCCCNAGGAGACCCACTCTGTGGGAGCGTACTGGTCGATGGGAGGTAATCTGTGGTAGAAGGCGGTCTCGGAGATATCCAGGTCCGATGCCATGGAGCGCTTTGAAGGTGATAATCAACACCTTGAAGCGCACCCGGAAAGCCACCGGCAGCCAGTGCAGCTCGCGCAGTAACGGTGTTACATGGGAGCGACGAGTCCCTCCCAACACCGCCCGCGCGGCCGCATTCTGGACTAACTGGAGCCTCCGGGTGCTCCTCAAGGGGAGCCCCATGTAGAGAGCGTTGCAGTAGTCCAGGCGGGAGGTGACAAGGGCATGGGTGACTGTGTGCAAGGCGTCCCGGTCCAGAAAAGGCCGCAACTGGTAGATCAGGCGCACCTGATAAAACGCCCCCCTGGTCACGGCCGCCAACTGGTCTTCCAGTGTCAGCCGCGAATCCAGGAGGACACCCAGATTGCGAACCCTTTCCGAGGGAGCCAAAATTTCGCCCCCTATAGTCAGCGATGGAGTCAGCTGACTATGCCGAGGCGCCGGTAGCCATAGCCACTCGGTCTTGGAAGGGTTGAGCCTGAGTCTGTTTCTCCCCATCCAGACCCTTACAGCCTCCAGGCATCGGGCCATCACGTCAAGGGCATCGTTGGGGTGGCCTGGGGTGGAAATGTACAGCTGAGTATCATCAGCGTACTGATGGAAGTCCACTCCAAAGCCACGGATGATCTCTCCCAGCGGCTTCACATAAATATTGAACAGAAGCGGAGAGAAGACCGACCCTTGTGGCACCCCACACGTTAGGGGCCTTGGGGTCAACCTCTGTCCCCCTGCCAATACAGACTGCGTACGGTCGGTGAGGAAGGAGGAGAACCACCGCATAACAGTGCCCCCCACTCCCAGCTCACCCAAGCGCCGCAGCATGATACCGTGGTCCACGGTATCAAAAGCCGCTGAGAGGTCCAAAAGAACTAGGACAGAGGAATAACCCCTGTCCCGGGCCCTCCAGAGATCATTCACCAACGGGACCAATGCCGTTTCCGTGCTGTATCCCGGCCTGAAGCCCGACTGGAGCGGGTCCAGATAGACTGTTTCCTCCAGGTGCCGAGGGAGTTGCTGCGCAACCACACTCTCAACAACCTTCGCCACAAAGCGAAGGTTGGAGACTAGGCGATAGTTAGCCAATACATCTGGGTCCAGGGAAGGCTTCTTCAGGAGGGGCCTCACCACCGCCTCCTTTAGGGCTACGGGGAAGGCACCCTCCCGTAAAGAAGCGTTTATAATTCCCTGGAGCCAGGCTCGTGTACCCTCCCGAGCCGCCAGTACCAGCCAGGAGGGGCATGGATCCAGTAAACATGTGGTTGCATTCAGCCTCCCCAGGATCCTGTCCACGTCCTCGGGAGCCACAGAGTCAAACTCCTCTCATGTAATAGTCTCAAGACGTGCTCCCGTCTCCTCCCCCGGGGCCACCCAGTCGGAGTCTAAACCCTCTCGGATCCGAGCGACTTTGTCATGCAGATATTGGGCAAAATCCTCAGCCCTCCCCACCAGGGGGTCCCCCCCTCCCCTCAGCTGAAGGAGAGAGTGGGTCACCCTGAAGAGGGTGGCCAGGCGGTTATCTGATGACGCAATGAGGGTGGAGTAGTAATTAGACCTCGCCACCCTCATTGCCACAAGGTAGGATCTAACATGCATCCTTGCCTGTGCTCGGTCGGATTCGGTTCGGGTAGCCCTCCAACTGCTCTCTAGGCGTCTTTTCCGGTGCTTCATCTCTCTCAGCTCCTCGGTAAACCAAGGAGCTAATTGAGATCTGCGTCGGGTCAGAGGCCGCAACGGCACGACTCGGTCCAGTGCCGCGGCTGCGGCCACATCCCAGGCCGCAGCCAGATTTTCCGCCGAGTCGTGGACTAGATCCTCCGGATATGGCCCAAGCTCCGTCAGGAACCTCTTTGCGTAACATGCATAAGTTGTTTTTCAGTAGCTCTTGCTAAGCAGTGCCCTCATCTAAGTGTTTGCACAACATGAATACGTTGCTTTTCAGCAGTCCCTGCTAATTGGATCTTTTGCAAATATTCTATTGAGTTTTGGAGGTGTTTTTTGCCTGCCTCTTTTTTCTTTTTCTCCTTCCTTCCCTCCCTCTCCATGTTCCTCAAGTAGTAACCCATTCATTTGCTCATTTAACATACTTATACATTTTCTTCCTGCCCCAAAGGAGTAGGTCTGGTGCCATTGACTCCCTGGACAATCTTTTGTTCAATTGAGCCATCATTATTGGTAAATTAAGGAGTAAATTCCCTTACTTTTTTTAAATGGGAAAACGGATTCCACAATGTAGTGGCTAATCTGGACCTTGAATGATTGCTTCAGAGTCTTGTAGAAAGAAGGGGAGATGTAGAAAACCTCTTTTGTCTTCTCTTGAGACCCTTACCTCTTGTGGCCAAAGAGTTTACAGATGCTGACATTACCCAGAGATGGCTGGTTATATTCTGTTCAAACATGGATTCTCCCTACTTCAACTGCCTTATGTTGAATCAAAGTTTAAATAAAGTTGTCCTTTTAATCCACTTCTCAATTCCAGTGCACCTTGCTGGTCAACAGGATTTCCCCAACTCCATTAACACTACCTAAGTTAGTTATTCATTTTCAAAAGTTGGGCTGGTAGCGCCTTGATTGCAGAAATTTATTGCTGGGGATTTTATGTAGATTTCATCTTATAGGGCTATAGCCAGCTATAGGGCTATAGCCAGCTCACAGGCATAAATAATCCACATTTGTTAATGAGTTGATAGATTGCAGAAATGGCAACAGAGCCAACAACAATAAACGCATCTTTAACCTAAGGGACTGAAAATTCACTATCTCCATATCACAGTGGTGGCGAACCTATGGCACGGGTGCCAGAGGTGGCACTCGGAGCCCTCTCTGTGGGCACACGTGTCATTGCCCCAGCCTCGCCTCCCCCTGTGACCCCCTCCTCTCCAGCAGCCCCCCTGAAGGAGAGTTGCCCCTGAGTGTGGCCCACGCAGAGCAGCGCAGCCAAGGACATGGCAGCCAGGCAGCGTAGACAAGACTCTGCCCTCACACCCCATTGTGCACAGTTGATGTGCGGGGCGTGGGCAGAGGGCATGGCCAACATGGGCTGCCTGGGCTATCTGCGGCGGGCCCTGGAGGCAGTGAGTGGCCCTGCGGGCAGGCAGGGCGGGGGATGGGGGGTGGAGTGGGAGAGGGGCAGGGGTGGAGCAGGGGCGGGGCCAGTTTTTGGGCACTCGGTCTCTAAAAGGTTTGCCATCACTGTCATATCATCTCTAAATATGACAAAGAAAGAAAAAGAAA
>NW_015387701.1:124820-125962 GCF_001527695.2 Protobothrops mucrosquamatus
AAGGAAGGAAGGAAGGAAGGAAGGAAGGAAGGAAGGAAGGAAGGAAGGAAGGAAGGAAGGAAGGAAGGAAGGAAGGAAGGAAGGAAGGAAGGAAACATTAATGAACAAAATACCAGCACCTGAGTTTATTTATTCATTCAATAATTTATATAGCCACCAATCTTATAAGCAACCCTGAGTGGCCCCCAGTCAAAACTTAAAACAGCGTAAAAGCCATATTAAAACTATAAACACTAAACACATCAGTTGTGTAGACAGGAGAAAGGTTATGGTAACAGTTTCCCATTTGTTTCTATAATTCTAGCTCCTATTCCAGATGGTGAGACGGCGATTCCTGTTCAACCCAGCCTGGGAGAGTTATCCGTGTTTGATATCACAAGTGATTCTGTCCGTCTCTATTGGACCGTTTCCACCGGGAGCTTTGACTCCTTCTTGATCCAGTACAAGGATGCAGATGGTCAACCCCAAATGTTGCCTGTGGAGGGAGGCTCCCGTGAAGTCACTGTGACCAACCTGGCTCCTTCTCGCAGATACAAGTTCAACCTCTATGGAGTCTCAGGGCGCAAACGCTCCACCCCGCTTTCCACTGAGGCCACCACAGGTCAGCTTCAGCATTTAATGCGGTCGGAACGTTTCAAATATTGTAACTCCATATTAACTTTCTTGGTTTCCTTAACAAGCAGCAATTTTTAACTGAATGTTGCAGCTTCTGGATTGCATAGCCAACATCAAAGCTCTTATAACTAAGCCTTTTTTTTTTAATTTCTCTGCTTTAGCCCACATTAGAGACCCAGGGGAGCCAATTCCTGTCCAACCCAGCCTAGGAGACTTCTCAGTCCTTGAGGTGACGAGTGATTCTGTCCGACTCCATTGGACCGTCCCCACTGGGAGCTTTGACTCCTTCCTGATCCAGTACAAGGATGCAGATGGGCAATCCCAAGCATTGCCTGTGGAGGGAAGCCTCAATGAAGTCACAGTGACCAACCTGGCTCCTTTACGTAGATACAAGTTCAATCTCTATGGAGTCTCTGGACGCAAGCGCTCCGGCCCCCTCTCCACCGATGCCACCACAGGTCAGTTTCCGGAGTGTGAATCGGCTCTTGTATCTTCATATTAATGTTCTCTACCTTAACATTAACATT
>NW_015387701.1:127939-131547 GCF_001527695.2 Protobothrops mucrosquamatus
GTCTCCATTGGACCGTCCCTACTGGGAACTTTGACTCCTTCCTGATCCAGTACAAGGATGCAGATGGCCAACCCCAAGCGTTGCCTGTGGAGGGAAGCCTCAATGAAGTCACAGTGACCAACTTGGCTCCTTTACGTAGATACAAGTTCAACCTTTACGGAGTCTCTGGACGCAAGCGCTCCAGCCCCCTCTCCACCGATGCCACCACAGGTCAGCTTCACAAGTCATCTTGACTGTTTCTGTTCAACTCTTGTGCCATCATGTAAACATTCTTGGTTCCTTTTCTACGCAGCCTTGTTGCTGAATGTTCCTGTTGCTGGAATGCATTTCCAACAAGCAGTTCTAACCAAACCTTTATTTCCATATTTCTCTTTTAGCTCAAACCACAGATTCAGGAGAGGCAATTCCCGTCCAAGCAACCTTGGGAGAGTTATCTGTCCTGGACATCACTAGCAATTCTGTCCGTCTCCATTGGACCGTCCCTGCTGGGACCTTTGACTCCTTCCTGGTCCAGTACAAGGATGCAGATGGTCAACCCCAAGTGTTGCCTGTGGAGGGAGGCTCCCGTGAGGTCACCGTGTCCAACCTGGCTCCTTCCCACCGATATAAGTTCCTCCTCTACGGGGTCTCTGGACGCAAAAAGACCAGCGTCCTCTCCGCCAATGCCTTTACAGGTCAGAGATAGTAAGAAGTCCATTGGAAACTTTCTGATTCTGTACTTCCATTTTTAATTTTTTTAAAAAAATGTACTCCATTTTAACTTTTCTTGAGTTCTTTCTTCTACTCCTGCTGCTGAAATAGTCACATCATCCACGTTCACTGTTTTTCCAGCATAAGGTTTTTAACTTCTCTCTTTGTGGGTTTCCTTCCTCCTCTAATGACACATAGGTGAGGATTTTTCTTCCTTACAAATTGTCCATCTGATATCATTTCATAAGGATCCTTCATTTCTCCCTATAAATAAAGAAGCATCTTCTTGTAGTCCTTTGCATGAAGCCTCCTGTTTTTTTAAACACATTGTCAATGCTGCTAACATTGGATGTTCTTGCTTTGACAACATATGGAGATGCAGCCTTTTTCTTCCTTGTACTTTACTCTTCGAATTAGATGATTGGGGGAGGGGGAGGAATGTGATGGGAGTTAGTTAAACATACAATATTGTAATAAGAACTGATAAGGGATGGCGGGAGAAAGACCTGGGTGAAAAGCCAACACTTCAAACTAATTGGAGAATGTGATTTATGACTGTGGGAGGGAATTGCGCTTTGATCTATGTGCTGAAGGGAGGGGAAGTCAGATTCTGGCTTCAGTTATGTATGTGCCAAAGCTATGCTGCTCAATTCAAGATTTTTTAAGGTAAAAAATGCCTCAAAATTCTTTAAAAAGTTTCATTTTTCGGAACCATGACACACATTGCTGCCTTACTTAATTTTCCTTAGCACTGTTGAAGAGTTGTACTAAATGACTTATCTTTTGTGGCTGCTCCCTTCATCTGATTTAGACCCACCTTCAGAGGCAGAAGATGCAATTCCTGTCCAACCTAGTCTTGGGGAGCTCTCCGTCCTTGACGTCACAAGCAATTCTGTTCGTCTCCATTGGACCGTCCCCACCGGGAGCTTTGACTCCTTCCTGATCCAATACAAGGATGCAGATGGCCAACCTCAAGCGTTACCTGTGGAGGGAGGCTCCACTGAGGTCACGGTGACCAACCTGGCTCCTTCTCGCAGATACAAGTTCAACCTCTATGGGGTCTCTGGGCGCAAACGCTCCAGGCCTCTCTCTACCGATGCCACCACAGGTCAGTTTCAGCACATGGCATGGCTGGGGGTTCTTCAAATGTTATTCTTACATATTATCATTCTTGATTTTCTTAACTAGCAACCTTTTTGCTGATGGTTCCAGCACTTGGGTCTTATCTCAAAGGCCAGCGAAATTATAAGTTATTTTTTTTCTTTTTTTTCCTTATTTTAGCTCGCCTTACAGACTCAAAGGAGCCAGTTCCTGTCCAACCCAGCCTAGGAGATTTCACAGTTCTTGATGTCACGAGCGATTCTGTCCGTCTCCATTGGACTGTCCCCACTGGGACCTTTGATTCCTTCCTGGTACAGTACAAGGATGCAGATGGCCAACCTCAAGCGTTGCCTGTGGAGGGAGACTCCCGTGAAGTCACATTGACCAAGCTAGTTCCTTCACGCAGATACAAGTTCAACCTCTATGGGGTCTCCGGGCGCAAACGCTCTGGGCCCCTCTCCACTGATGCCACCACCTCAGGTCAGCTTCAGGATTTAGTATGGCTGGAGGCCCTTCAGATATTATTCCTCCATATTCATGTCCTTGATTTCCTTAACAATTTTTTTTTTATTGTTCCAGTTTTTAGGTGTCATCTCCAAGATCAGGGAAATTCCAACTAAGCCTTTTCATTCATTTTCCTGTTTTAGCCCACCTTCCAGATTTGGAGGAGACCAATCCTGTCCAAACCAGCCTGGGCGAGTTCTCAGTCCTTGACGTCACAAGCGATTCTGTCCGTCTCTATTGGACCATCCCCTCTGGGAGTTTTGACTCCTTCCTGATCCAGTACAAGGATGCAGATGGCCAACCCCAAGCATTGCCTATAGAGGGAAGCTTCAGTGAAGTCACAGTGACCGACCTGGTTCCTTCACACAGATACGAGTTCAATCTTTATGGGGTCTCTGG
This sequence comes from Protobothrops mucrosquamatus, assembly GCF_001527695.2. Classification (NCBI taxonomy): domain Eukaryota; kingdom Metazoa; phylum Chordata; class Lepidosauria; order Squamata; family Viperidae; genus Protobothrops; species Protobothrops mucrosquamatus. The sequence continues at coordinate 130,634 of NW_015387701.1, forward strand.
GCGCAAACGCTCCAGCCCCCTCTCCACTGATGCCATCACAGGTCAGTTTCAGATAACCTTCTGCCTGGGAGATTTTAAGATATTGTAACATCATATTAGCCTTCCAGATTTTCTTAACAAATAGCATATTTGCTGAATGTTCAAATTGCTGGTGTCACAGACCCCTCTCCACTGACGCCACCACGTGTCAGCTTCAGGAGTCAATGTAGCTTTTTCATACACCTTTTCAGATATCAAATTATAACTTTAATTTTCTACAGGGAAAATTAAAATTAAAAATCCTTTAAGTTTTTTTCTGTATGTTCTTTAGGGGCACTAAAGATAGTCCTCGACTTACAGCAGTTCATTTAGTGACTGTTCAAAGTTACAACAGTATAGAAAAAAGTGACTTATTATTATTATTATTATTATTACTTTAATTTATACCCCGCCCTTCTCCCGAGGGACTCAGGGCGGCTCACAGGTAAATAAAAACAATACTATACAATAAATATCTAAAAGCCAAATTAAAATATATATTAAACAACCTGTATTAGAAAAATTATAAAATCCCTTTAAAATCCCTATAAAATCCCCCCCTTAGGCCAATCCCACTTGATGGAAAAGCCATGTCTTGAGGGCACGGCGGAAGGAGGGAAGATCCGGAATAATCCGGATCTCTGGGGGGAGTTCGTTCCACAGGGTGGGGGCTCCCACAGAGAAGGCCCTCCCCCTAGGGGTCGCCAGCCGACACTGTTTGGCCGACGGCACCCTGAGGAGGCCCGCTCTGTGGGAGCGTACCGGTCGATGGGAGGCAATCTGCGGCAGAAGACGGTCTCGGAGATACCCAGGTCCGATGCCATGGAGCGCTTTAAACGTGGTAACCAACACCTTGAAGCGCACCCGGAAGGCCACCGGCAGCCAGTGCAGCTCAC
>NW_015387701.1:132078-135179 GCF_001527695.2 Protobothrops mucrosquamatus
AGTAGTCCAGGCGAGAGGTGACGAGAGCCTGAGTGACTGTGCGCAAGGCGTCCCGGTCCAGAAAAGGCCGCAACTGGTGTATCAGGCGAACCTGATAAAACGCCCCCCTGGTCACGGCCGACAAGTGATCTTCCAATGTCAGCCGTGAATCCAGGAGGACTCCCAAGTTGCGTGCCCTCTCTGAGGGGGCCAAGATTTCACCCCCTATAGTCAGCGATGGAATCAGCTGACTATGCCGAGGCGCTGGCATCCACAGCCACTCGGTCTTGGAAGGGTTGAGTCTGAGTCTGTTCCTCCCCATCCAGACCCCATCCAGACCCTTATTATTATGACCATTTTTCACACTTATGACCGTTGCGGTATCCCCAGGGTCTCAGGATGAAAATTCAGATGCTTGGCAAGTGGTTCATATTTATGACGGCTGCAGTGTCCCGTGTGTGTGTGTGTGTATTCATGTGATCTCCTTTTGTGTCCTTCTGACAAGCAAAGTCCATGGGGAAGTCAGATTCACTTAACAGCCGTGTAACTAGCTTAACAACTGTAATGATTCACTTAACAATTGTGGCCTGAAAGGTCGTAAAATGGGGCAAAATTCCCTTAACAACTGTCTCGCTTAGCAACAGAAATGCTGGGCTCAGTTGTGACTGTAAGTCGAGGACTATCTGTGATTTGAGAAAGCAGTTCTAGCAACAGCGAAGAATCTAAGGTAGGGGTAGGCAACCTGGGCTCTTTTATGACTGGTGGACTTCAACTCCCAGAATTCCTGAGCCAGCCATGCTGAGGGGAAAGGAAGAGGTTTCCAAGCTGAGCCATGCTGGCTCAGGAATTCTGGGAGTTGAAGTCCATGAGTCATAAAAGAGCCAAGGTTGCCTACCCCTGATCTAAGGCTTTAGAAACTCAACCTGTGACAAGCCCCATTGTCACAGTCCCAGTATCTCCTAAACAACGTGAGCCGAATTTACTCTAAGTAGGACTAAAGTTTTCCACAGTGTGGTGGGAACAAGACTCCAGGTAGAAGAATAATCCTTCCTTCCGGCTCAATTGTGGCCATACGACAAGGAGTACCTTTAACTATCTTATTTAGTAACAGCCGTGGAATACTTTGTTTCCGTGAATTCTTCCGTTCAGTTGTATCTTTATCCTCAGTATCAAAATAGAGCTGGGAGGGACCTTGGAGGTCTTCTATACTCAACCCCCCCTTGCTCAAACAGGAGACTGTATACTATTTCAGAAAAGTGGCTGTCCAGTCTCTTCTTAAAAACCTCCAGTGATGGAACACCCACAACTTCTGAAGGCAAAGCCATTCCCCTGGTTCAGGGGTAGGCAACCTTGGCTCTTTTATGACTGGTGGACTTCAACTTCCAGAATTCCTGAGCCAGCATGGCTCAGCTTGGAAACCTCTCTCTTTCCCCTCAGCATGGCTGGCTCAGGAATTCTGGGAGTTGAAGTCCACGAGTCATAAAAGAGCCAAGGTTGCCCACCCCTGCGGCCTGGTTGATTGTCCTCACTCCTTTGTTTCTTCTTTCTTTTTCAGCCCCATTAGCCACAACACCACCGGTTCAGCCCAGCTTGGGAGAGCTTTCTGTTTCCAACCTTACCCACAATTCTGCACTTCTCTCCTGGACTGTCCACGCTGGAAATTTTGACTCTTTTATGATCCAGTACAAGGACGTGGATGGCAAGCCCCAAGCCGTCCCCGTGGAAGGGAACTCTTACGAAGTCCTCCTCCCCAACCTGGTTCCTGGCCGAAGATATAGATTTAATCTCTACGGTGTCTCCGGTCGCAAGCGTTTGGGCCCTGTTTCAGTTGATGCCATCACAGGTCAGTAAGAGGAGGCTCTTTTCATAACTTTGAAGGCGCTTTCTAAAAACATCATCCATTTTGGGAGGCAGGAAGTGTGGGGGGGTTAAGTTTGATGTGAGACTGTATCGCGATTCCTTTATAAAGGTGTAAATCATGGCTGACCCAGAAAGCTGGGGATAACCAAGTGTAGATATGGTCAGGCGGTTACGGAGCCATCACTGTTTCTGCTTCTAATATACAGGTGGTCCTCGAAATACAGCCAATTCGTTTAATGACCGTTTAAAGTTACAACGGCGTTGAAAAAAGTGGACTGTTTTTCACACAACCATTGCAGCATTCCCCTGGTCACGTGATCACAATTCGGATGCTTGGCAATTGGCATGTATTTATGACAGTTACACTGTCCAGGGGTTGTGTGATCCCCTTTTGTGACCTTCTGACAAGCAAAGTCAGAAGGACAGACTTGAACACTGGGCGCTATCCAACAAAATGAAATTCAATGGTGAAAAAAGTAAGGTTCTACATTTAGGCAAGAAAAACCAAATGCACAAGTACAGCATAGGTGGCACCTTGCTCAATAATAGTAACTGTGAGAGGGATCTCGGAGTCCTAGTGGACAATCATTTAAATATAAGCCAGCAGTGTGCTGCAGCTGCCAAAAAAGCCAACACAGTGCTAGGCTGAATTAACAGAGGGATAGAATCAAGATCACGTGAAGTATTAATACCACTTTACAATGCCTTGGTAAGGCCACACTTGGAATACTGCATCCAGTTTTGGTCACCACGATGTAAAAAAGATGCTGAGACTCTAGAAAGAGTACAGAGAAGAGCAACAAAGATGATCAGGGGACTGGAGGCTAAAACATACAAGGAACGGTTGCTGGAATTGGGTATGTCTAGTCTAATGAAGAGAAGGACGAGGGGGGACATGATAGCAGTGTTCCAATATCTCAGGGGCTGCTGCAAAGAAGAGGGAGTCAAGCTATTCTCCAAAGCGCCTGAAGGCAGGACAAGAAGCAACAGGTGGAAACTAACCAAAGAGAGAAGCAACCTAGAACTAAGGAGAAACTTCCTGACAGTAAGAACAATTAATCAATGGAACAACCTGCCTCCAGAAGTGGTGAATGCTCCAACACTGGAAGTTTTTAAGAAGAGACTGGACAGCCATTTGTCCGAAATGGTATAGGGTTTCCTGCCTGAGCAGGAGGTTGGACTAGATGACCTCCAAGGTCCCTTCCAACTTTATTATTATTATTATTATTATTATTATTATTATTATTATTATTATTATTATT
>NW_015387701.1:136247-140712 GCF_001527695.2 Protobothrops mucrosquamatus
GATCACGTGAAGTATTAATACCACTTTACAATGCCTTGGTAAGGCCACACTTGGAATACTGCATCCAGTTTTGGTCACCACGATGTAAAAAAGATGTTGAGACTCTAGAAAGAGTACAGAGAAGAGCAACAAAGATGATTAGGGGACTGGAGGCTAAAACATATGAGGAACGGTTGCTGGAATTGGGTATGTCTAGTTTAACAAAGAGAAGGACGAGGGGGGACATGATAGCAGTGTTCCAATATCTTAGGGGCTGCCACAAAGAAGAGGGAGTCAAGCTATTCTCCAAGGCGCCTGAAGGCAGGACAAGAAGCAATGGGTGGAAGCTAATCAAGGAGAGAAGCAACCTAGAACTAAGGAGAAACTTCCTGACAGTTAGAACAATTAACCAGTGGAACAACCTGCCTCCAGAAGCAGTGAATGCTCCAACACTGGAAGTTTTTAAGAAGAGACTGGATAGCCATTTGTCCGAAATGGTATAGGGTTTCCTGCCTGAACTGGGGGTTGGACTAGATGACTTCCATGGTCCTTTCCAACTTTATTATTATTGTTGTTGTTGTTGTTATTTTTATTGTTATTGTTATTTTCTTTCAATGGGCCTTTGGACTCCAGAATGTTTCCGAAGCACGCCTGCTTTTTACTGTTAGTGATTGCTTTCTCTTAAAACTATAGCGAGTGTGCTTTGTTTTAACATAGGAAAATATTCATCCTTTGTATTGCTCGTGTATGCCGGCCAAAGTTGTTCAGATTGGGGCAACCTATAGTGGGAAGGGAACAGAAGGGTAGGGAAGGAAAGAGAAGGGGAAAGGGAAAGGGGAAGGAAAAAGAGAAGGAGAAGGGAAAGGGAAGAGGAGAAGGGGAAGGAGAGACAACAGAAGGGATAATTGTACATATACAATGAATATATATACCAGTGATGGCGAACATTTTAGAGACCGAGTGCCCAAACCGCAACCCAAAACCCACTTATTTATCACAAAGTGCCAGGACTGCATCAGCATTGTGATGCCCTTGGGAGGAGGGGCAGGGAGGCACCTCTGAGTGCCACCTCTGACATGCAAAAACTGGTGGCACAAAAATGGGCCACCGCGCTGCAAGGCGCAAAAACGGCCGCCGCCACGCCACGGGGTGCAGATACAAGGCGCTGCACCACGCAAGAACGGGGCAGGGCTAATGAGTATCACGCAGGCCCTAGCCCTGCCCCATTTGCAGCACATGCATGCTCACGGCCCCATGCGCGCATGCACGCATGTAAAATGCTTCTCCCTCCTTTTTCTTCCAGTCCACCAATGGACAATGGTTGGTGACCTCTGCTCTACCACCTCTACTCGAGCTTGCTAGTCGACCGCTTTGCCTCCTTTGTGCTGGGTGGGGCTCCTGCTCCGGGCGGCGGTGGCGGCCTGATGGACCTGCTGCTGGCGGTGGTGGCGTGCATGCCGACAGAGAGGGCTCTGAGTGTCGCCTCTGGCATGCGTGCCATAGGTTCGCCACCACTGATATATACTGTAATTTGTGCCTTCGAGTCAGCATTGGCTTCTGGTGGCTCTACTGTAAATCTCTGAAGTCTTCTTGGCAAGATTTCAGAAGCGTTTGGTCCTTCTTCCCAGGGCTGAGAGAGAGAGACTGCCCCAAGGTCGCCCAGCTGGCTTTGATTCATATTACTCGTCAGACCCTATTTTCATTCCTGTTTTCCCTTTCTGGTCCCAGCATCCACCACAAAGAAGGAAGCGACACCAAAGCCCTCTTTAGGAGAACTCTCCATCTCTGAGGTCAGCCGCAACTCTGTTCTTCTCTCTTGGACCGTCTCCGTGGGGAGCTTTGACTCCTTCCTGCTCCAATATAAAGACGAGGAGGGCAGAACCCAAACCCTGCCCGTGGGGGGAGATTCATATGAAGTCGCTGTTTTGAACCTGACTCCATCCCACAAGTACAAGTTCAACCTTTATGGAATTTCTGGTCAAAAACGTATTGGTCCTATTTCTTCTGAAGCCACCACAGGTTAGTTCTCCTTGTTCTTCTCCTCTTCCTCCTCCTCCTCCTTCTCCTCTTTCTCTTCTTCCTTCTCCTTCTCCTTCTCTTCCTCCTCCTCCTTCTCCTCCTCTTTTTCTTTCTCTTTCTCTTCTTCCTTCTCCTCCTCCTCTTCCTCCTCCTCCTCCTCTTTCTCTTCTATCTTCTCCTCCTTCTCCTTCTCTTCTTCCTCCTTCTCCTCCTCTTTCTCTTTCTCTTCCTCCTTCTCCTCCTCCTTCTCTTCCTCCTCCTCCTCTTCCTCCTCCTTCTCTTTCTCTTCTACCTCTTCCTCTTCCTCCTCCTCCTCCTCTTTCTCTTTTACCTCCTCCTTCTCTTCCTCCTCCTTCTCCTCTTTCTCTTTCTCTTCCTCCTTCTCTTCCTCCTCCTTCTCCTCCTCTTTTTTTCTACCTTCTCCTCTTCCTCCTCCTCCTCCTCTTTCTCTTCTACCTTCTCCTCCTTCTCCTTCTCTTTCTCCTCCTGCTCCTCTTTCTCTTTCTCTTCCTCCTTCTCCTCCTCCTCCTCTTCCTTCTCTTTCTCTTTCTCTTCCTCCTTCTCCTCCTCCTCCTCCTCTTCCTCTTCCTCCTCCTTCTCTTTCTCTTCTTCCTTCTCCTCCTTCTCCTCTCTTCCTCCTCCTCTTCCTCTTCCTCCTCCTCCTCCTCTTTCTCTTCCTCCTTCTCCTCCTTCTCCATCTCTTCCTCCTCCTTCTCCTCTTCCTCCTCTTTCTCTTTCTCTTCCTTCTCCTCTTCCTCCTCCTCCTCTTTCTCTTCTACCTTCTCCTCTTCCTCTCCTCCTCTTTCTCTTTTTCCTTCTCCTTCTCCTCCTTCTCCTCCTCTTCCTCTTCCTCCTCCTCCTCCTCTTTCTCTTCTTTCTCTTCTTCCTTCTCCTTCTCTTCCTCCTCCTTTTCCTCTTCCTCCTCTTTCTCTTTCTCTTTCTCTTCCTTCTCCTCCTCCTCCTCTTCCTCCTCCTCCTCCTCCTCCTCTTCCTCCTCCTCCTCCTCTTCCTCTTCTTTCTTCTCCTCTTCCTCTTCCTCTTCCTCCTCCTCCTTCTCCTCTTTCTCTTTTACCTTGTCCTCCTTCTCCTTCTCTTCCTCCTTCTTCTCCTCCTCTTCTCCTCTTTCTCTTCCTCTTCTCCTTCTCCTCCTCCTGCTTCTCCTTCTCCTGTTTCTCCTCCTCCTGCTGCTTCTCCTTTTCCTGCTTCTCCTTCTCCTCTTCCTCCTCCTCCTCCTTCTTTGCAGCATCTTGTTTGACCATCATGGTGAATTTCCATACTTTTTTTTAGTGACCTGTAAAACAATCTGTCTACAGGTAGTCCTCAACTGACGACCACAACTGAGCCAAACATTTCTCTTGCTAAGTGAAACATTTGTTAAGTGAATTTTTCCCCATTTTATGACCTTCCTTGCTACAGTTGTTAAGTTAATCACTGCAGTTGTTAAGCTAGCAACAGAGTTGTGAAGTGAATCTGGCTTCCCCATTGACTTTGCTTATCAGAAGGTCATCGTAACTTTGAATGGTCATTAAGCAAACGTTGTAAGTTGAGGATTCCTTTTATGTGGTCAATAACAGCCGATATCAATTTGATGGCACATAATCAATCAATTGAAACAAACACTTAAATCCTTCTGAGACAGGATTTGGGATTCTGTGGATTTCTAGATGTTGTGGAGTCCTGAAAATCCCAAATAACAATAAGGTTTTTTTTTTGGGGGGGGGGGAAGTACCTGTGAAAGGGAATAATCTATTCAGCAAGTTAACTCAGATTTGGTGGCCTCTCCTTCAATGGAAATTTTCTAGGTGGAGATTAATGTCTCCTTCCCCAGATCTCTGCTTTACTTGAAGCCCTTTCCAATTTCCTGATTCTTACAGCAGTCTGTCATGGTTCCGACAGATGAAACTCTTCAAAAGAACTTTGAGGCATTGTTTACCTTAAAGAATCTGTTATTCGAGTAGCGTAATATCGGCACTGCCTAATCAAAGCCAAAAACTGAATTCCCCTCCCCTGGCCACATAGTATCAAAGCACAATTCCCTCCTCCAATTGACAGTCATAAATCACATTCCCCAATTAGCTTGAAGCGCGGGCTTCCTCTCCAGTTCTCCAGCCCGCCAATTCTTTATCAGCTCTGAGCTCAATAACCTTGATTCTCACGCTAAGTTTAGTGTTGTTATGTCTACCTAGATTCTCATTCACATCCCCGCCCCAGCATCATCTAACTCTAAAGCGAAAGAGAAAAAGATGGCTACTGTAATGTATTGGCCATAACTGTTTTAAATCACTTGCTTAATGTCTGACCTACATTGCTGTATTGTTTAACAGTTGCTGTTACTGAAAGCCAGACTGGCTGTCTCCAAGCTGATAATGAGGTTTGGGGCGGGAAACTGTTACTTTAAACCTATTGGTTGCCACCTAGAGGCTAACTGTATAAATAGCTGTGCAGCAGCCTTTAGGGCTGCTTCTGT
>NW_015387701.1:140822-163700 GCF_001527695.2 Protobothrops mucrosquamatus
TTAAATCACTTGCTTAATGTCTGACCTACATTGCTGTATTGTTTAACAGTTGCTGTTACTGAAAGCCAGACTGGCTGTCTCCAAGCTGATAATGAGGTTTGGGGCGGGAAACTGTTACTTTAAACCTATTGGTTGCCACCTAGAGGCTAACTGTATAAATAGCTGTGCAGCAGCCTTTAGGGCTGCTTCTGTTCTGAGTGAATAAACTTGTTGCTGTTTCAACACTCTGCCTCATTCAATACCTAAAGAACTGAAGATATAACATCTACATTTCCATCTGTTGCCAATGCAAAAACATCCGATGTTAGCAGCGTTGACACAGTCCTTCATTCCCTAACTATTCTTCCATTTAAAAATATATTTTCTCGGTCAGACAGGAGATGCCACTGTGAACATTTCGTCCTTTTGGACACCTCTCGCCCATTCATTGGAGGGAGCCTTTTCTATGCTTTCTTTCCATTAGCTCTTTGTAGAAAAATCTGAGAGGACATTTTTAACAGGGATTGTATCTCTTCTCTTCGTCCCCCCCCCTTTTTTTTTTAGCTGGACCAGAGGAGGAGAAGGAAGAAGACAAAGATGGGGAGAATCAGCCTAGCTTGGGGGAACTCTCCATCTCTGAAACCACCAGCAATTCTCTTCACCTTTCCTGGAGTGTCCCAACGGGGAGCTTTGACTCCTTCCTGATTCAGTACGAAGACGGAGCTCTGCAGAGCTTGCCTGTGGATGGGGCTTCCCGTGAAACAGTGGTCTCCAACCTGACTCCATCTCACAATTACCAGTTTGACCTCTACGGCATCTCTGGTGGCAAACGCCTGGGCCCCATCTCCGCCGAGGCCTTAACAGGTCAGCACAATCCACTCACCCCTGACCGTCCTCCCTAGGCTACGGGAAAGTGTGAGTCTTTCCGTCGAGGAATGTTTCCCAACCTTGGCTATGTGAGGATTTTAATTGGCTGAGGAATTCTGGGAGTTGAATTTCACACCATCATGAAGCTACCGAGGTTGGGAAATGTGGGCGGGGTGTCACCCTTGCAGTACATAGGACAATTCCTTAAACCAGGGGTCTTCAAACTTGGTCCTTTTATGATTTGTGGACTTCGACTCCCAGAATTCCCCAACCACCTATGCTGGATGGGGAATTCTGGGAGTTGAAGTCCACATATTTTAAAGTTACCAAGGTTGAGAAATTCTAGAAGGTCCACAGTATGGATTTTGCTCTGCAATCATCTTTTCCCCAGCCCTCTTTTTTTTCACTCTTCCTTTTTTTTTTTTTTTTTACAGCTCCACTATCTCCAAGTCAGGACAGAGAAGAGAGCGGATCTCCAGGGCCGTCTCCAAATCCCAGTTTTGGGGAGCTCTCTGTGTCTGATGTCACCAGCAACTCAGTCCGCCTCTCTTGGAACGTCCCCGCTGAGACCTTTGACTCCTTCCAGATCCAATACAAAGATGCAGAAAACAAACCACAAATGATCCCCGTGGACAAGGAAACCAACACCATTGTGATATATTACCTGGTACCTACCTATAGGTACAAGTTCAATCTGTATGGCATCTCTGGACGTAGGCGTTTTGGACCAATCACCGTCAGCGCCATCACAGGTGAGTAGAAGGTTTAAACCAGGGGTGGGGAAAGATGGCACCTTTAGGACTTGTGGACTTCAACTCCCAGAATTCCTGAACCAGTCAGAATACATCCTTTCTCTCTCTCTTACTCTCTCTCTCTCTCCCTTCTTCTATTTTGGAAGAAAATACAATTAGAAAATACACAAATGCTTGGATTTTTTTCCAAAGTTACAGGAATATACAGATATAGAACAGAGCAGATTTATCAATCAATGCATCTGAAAATGCCCATTAATACTATTTGACCTATTCTATTCTATTCTATTCTATTCTATTCTATTCTATTCTATTCTATTCTACTCTATTCTATTCTACTCTATTCTATTCTATTCTATTCTACTCTACTCTACTCTATTCTACTCTACTCTACTCTACTCTATTCTCTATTCTACTCTACTCTACTCTATTCTATTCTACTTTATTCTACTCTATTCTACTCTACTCTTCTCTATTCTCTATTCTATTCTACTCTACTCTACTCTACTCTACTCTACTCTATTCTATTCTATTCTATTCTCTATTCTATTCTATTTTCTATTCTACAACCTAGAACTAAGGAGAAATTTCCTGACAGTTAGAACAATTAATCAGTGGAACAACCTGCCTCCAGAAGTTGTGAATGCTCTAACACTGGAAGTTTTTAAGAAGAGGTTGGTCTGAAATGGTATAAGGTTTCCTGACTAGAAGACCTCAAAAGTCCCTTCCAACTGCATTATTGTTATTATTATATACTCTTTTCCAGGGCTTTTTTTCAGCCGGAACGCGGCGGAACCGCGTTCCGGCACCTTTTTCCGGGCCGGCCGCACCGGAAATAGCCCCTCCCACACCGGAAATAGCCCCTCCCAAATTTTACTTGCATTCCTGTTCTCTAAAGGGGCGGTCCTAGGGTTTGATGAGGGCGTGGCCAGGTTTGAGTTCCGCCACCTTTTCTCCGAGAAAAAAAGCCCTGCTCTTTTCCAACCTTGTGTTGGTTGAGAATTCTGGCTGATGTAGTCAAACTTAGATTAGATTAGAATAGATTAAAATAATAGAGTTGGAAGGGACATTGTAGGTCATCTAATCCAACCCTCCACCCAAGCAGGAGACCCTACACTATTTCTGACAGATGGCAGTCCAGTCTCTTCTTGAAAGCTTCCAGTGATGAAGCTCCCACAACCTCTGAAGGCAAGCTGTTCCATTGGTGGATAGTTCTCACTGTCAGAAAATTTCTCCTTAATTGTCTCCTTGATCAGTTTCCATCCGTTATTCCTTGTCTGGCCTTCAGATGCTTTGGAAAATAGGTTGACACCCTTCTCTCTGTGACAGCCCCTCAAATATTGGAAGACTGCTATCATGTCTCCCCTGGTCCTTCACTAGACCAACCGTGCCCAGTTCCTCTAACCATTCTTCATATGTTTCAGCCTAATCATCTTTGTGGCTTTTCTCTTTTTCTTGAATCTCAACACCTTTTTTTATAGTGTGGAGGCTTGTTTAGAAGGCTCCAGACTTGACAAACTCCTGATGTGAATTTTGTCTCTGAAAAGAAAGATGAGGGTTTATACTATCCCAGCATCGGCCTTTCCCTGTCTCATCCACTCAACCATGTTTCTTTCCTCTCTAGCACCAGGGGACAATGTAGATAGGAACCAGGAGGTCTCTGGTGGAATAAGCCCTCGCTTGGGCGGACTTTCAGTCTCAGAGGTCACCAGTCATTCGGCCCGGCTATCCTGGACCATCCCAGAGGGAAGCTTTGATGCTTTCTCAGTCCAGTACAAAGATGCTGAAGGAAGACCCCAAGCGCTCCCTTTAAGAGGAGACTCCCGTGAAGTCATCGTTTCAAATCTATCACCTTCTCACAAGTACAAATTCAATCTTTATGGTATCTTTGGAAAACAGCGTCTCGGACCAATCTCTGCCCAAGCGGTCACAACAGGTTAGCAACAACTGCTGGGAAAAAAGTGTTTGTGTGGAGGGGTTGTAATCAGTGAAAGATCCTTGGTGCTCTCTGAGTTTGCTTGTTTTCTTGCAGACGTTTCATTACCCAAACTAAGTAACATCGTCAGTACACCAATGATGTTACCTAGTTTGGGCAAAGAAACGTCTGCAAGAAAACAACCAAACTCAGAGAACACCAAGGACCCCTCATTTTCAACCCAGAGCTATAAATGTTCTCCCTTATTGGATACAATCAGTGTTACTGTCATGATTCCAACAGATGAAACTCTTCAAAGAACTTAAAGAATCTTTATTAGAGAAGCATAGGTCGGCACTAACATAATAGAAACCAAAAACAGGATTCCCCTCCCCTGAGCACATAGTATCAAAGCACAATTCCCTCCTCCAACTAACAGTCATAAATCATATTCTCCCATTAGTTTGAAATGCAGGTTTTCCCTCCAGTTGTCTAGCCCACCAATTCTTATCATCTCTTATTTCAGTAACCTTGGTTCACACACTAAGTCCAATATTGTTATGTCTAGCTAAACTTTCATGCACATTCCTCCCCCCAGCATCATCTAACTCTAACTCTAAGAGTAAAATATAAGAAGAAAATGGTTGCATCTCCAACTGTCGTCAAAGCAAAAACATCCGATGTTAGCAGCGTTGACAGTTACCTTGGCAACACTTGGATTCCAGCTTTCCTTTGATGCTTTTTAGGTCCTTACCTCTGAAACATTCTGAAAGGACCAGTGTGTCCCATTATCGTCATCTGTCTCATGTTCTCTTCTTTCCTCGTCCATTTATTTTAAAAGCAGAGTTTAGTGAGCAACACGGAGTTATAGAAATAAGGGAGAGCATGCTTATAGGTGCAGAATGCATCAGTGGGACAAATTAATATCAAATTATTGACATTCACTTGAAAAAAAACACAATTTTCTCATCCCTATGAGCTGAAATCTGGTGACAGAGAGTCCTTGACCTACGACAGTTCATTTAGTGACCTTTCTAAAGATACAAAAGCACTGAAAAAAGTGAGTTATGACCGTGAACAGGTTAGTAACATGGTTGTTAAATGAATCTGGTTTCCTCACTGACTTTCCTTCTCAGAAGTTCGCGAAAGGCGATCTCATAATACCGGGATATTGCAACTGTCATGAATACGAGTCAGTTGCCAAGTGTCTGAATTTTGATCACGTGACCATGGGTCATACGAGCGAAAACAGTCATAAGTCCCTTTTCTCAGTCCTGTTGCAACTTAGAGCAGTCACGAAACGAACTGTTGTAAATCAAGGACCAACTGTACGTGCATGTTAATAAAAGGCCAAATTTGAAATCCTGCAAGAACTATTACTGCTCTGCCTTCAGAGTCAAATGTGAAATTCCTTCCTGGCAGTTATATACCTTAGGATCCTCCATCATCTTCCTCTTTTTATTTTTTTGCAGCTGCAGAAACATCTGGGCAGGTTGAAGAAAAGAAACAACCGGAGGAAAGTACAGGCAAGAGCACCCAGCCCAACCTTGGAAATGTCACTGTCTCTGAAGTCACCCCTGATTCCCTTCTGCTCTCCTGGAATGTCCAGGAAGGACACTTTGACTCTTTCATCATCCAGTACAAGGATGCTGCAGGCAAGCCCCAGGCGGTACCTGTTGATGGATCCATGCGCTCCCTCCATCTCTACAACCTCACACCTTCACAGACGTATGAATTCGACGTATTTGGAGTTTCTGGCTACAAGCATCTTGGGCCTCTCTCCATTCACACCATGACAGGTCAGTGATTGGCTGTTGGATTGTCTTATTGGTTTAACCGGCAAACTTGCATATTTCTAACAGGTGCACAAATAAAAGTGATTTTGGCCACCCGTCACAGCCAAATGTCTATGGTAGGGGTAGGCAACCTTGGCTCTTTTATGACTCAGGGACTTCAACTAAAAATCTATTGATGAATGTAATAAATATGTTTTTACTTACCTGTAATAATAAAAACTATTATCTTATATATGAGATAGTAGATATTAAGAGAAAAAGAGAGGAAGTATTAAATGTTAAGAGAAATTTTGGTTACTTGGAAATTAACAGAAAATAAGAATGTTATATTGTATTATTAATTAGTTGATGTAAGATGGTGAGAATTCAAATAGATAAGACGTGTATCCTGAACATTAGATCTCGCGATGAATTGTGATAAAGGGAATTGGGGTTATTTAAAATCAGGAAATTATAAATATTCAATGTTACATTTAAATATTAGTGGGAAACTGAAAATTGGGAAAAACTAATTAGGACATTGATTGTCTATAAAGACCGAATGTTAAAATAACTAGGATATGTATAAACTAAAAATTATTGCTAAATGTAAGAAAGCTATTTTCATTTAATCGACATAATAAGAATTGTATTAGTTTAAATATGAGACAGTAAATACTAAGGGGAAAAGAGAGGAAATATTTAATGTAATAGTTTGAGATCTGTACTAAAGACACTTGTATGTTATTGAATTATCGATTAACTCAGCCGCCCCGTGGCTTTTTAAATATTTAAATGTAAAACTAGAAAATCAATAAAATTTTCTTAAAAAAACAAACAAAATTTTTTTGATAACCATCTGTTTTCTTCTTTGTCCTTCTCTACCGCAGAGATATCTGAAGGAGAAAGGACCGTTCAGCCCCAGCTAGGAGATCTCTCCGTCTCTCGGGTCACAAATGACTCGGTGGCTTTGTTCTGGACGGTGGCTGCTGGAAATTTTGATTCTTTCTTGCTCCAATACAAGGACTCTGAGGGCAAGCCCCAAGTCCTGCCCCTAAACGGCACTTCGCGGGACATCGCCATCACCAGCCTGACTCCTTCTCACAGATACAAGTTCAACCTGTACGGCCTGAACGGGCGCAAACGCCTCGGCCCCGTTTCTACCAATGTTGTCACAGGTCAGAGGGAAAACTGGCTTCGGGGACCTCACAGTGGTGTTTATTCATTATGTTTTTGGGTTGTTTATTTTATGGAAAACAGAGGCCAGCTCCCCCCCCAATGTGTTACAGTTGTGACTTACACAGTGCAACAGTAATATACTATAACAGTGATGGCGAACCTTTTAGAGACCGAGTGCCCAAAAACTGGCCCCGCCCCCAATCCACCCCCCTGCCCCACCCCCGTTCTGCCCCCCATCCCTCACCCCGCCTGCCCACAGGACCACTCACTGCCTCCAGAGCCCGCCACAGATCGCCCAGGCAGCCCAGCAGCGCTATGGCGGCCACACCCTCTGCCCGCACCCTGCAGCATCAACTGCACGATGGGGTGTGAGGGCAGAGTCTTGTCAATGCTGCCTGGCTGCCATGTCCTTGGCTGCACTGCTCCGTGTGGGCCGCCCTCAAGGGCGATTCTCCTTCAGGGAGGCTGCTGGAAAGGAGGGGGTCACGGGGGGAGGCAAGGCTGGGGCAATGGCACGTGTGCCCACAGAGAGGGCTCCGAGTGCCGCCTCTGGCACCCGTGCCATAGGTTCACCACCACTGTACTATAAGATACAGAAAGATCTTCCAGAAACTGGAAGACTGTGACTTTGGGCCAATCCCTCCCTCTCAGCCCTAGGAAGAAAAAAGCCAGGGCAAACCAGTTCCCAAAATCTTGCCTAAAAACTGAAACGCATTCATGAGGAGTCAGCGCTGAGTTCAAGAGAGAGGGGGAGAGAGGGAGAGGGAGAGAGGAAGAGGGAGAGGAGAGAAAGATGATACAAGGCTGATATTGATAGAGATGATATAGAAACAGAAAGGCTGATATAGATCAGTGGTTCTCCACCTGTGGTCCGTGAACTCTTGGAGGGGCCGCAATATCATCACTGGGGATCTGCAAAGGCTTGAAGAAATGTTATGTTTTAAATCTTAAGTCTTGTGGGTTCATAGCCATGGTCATTGGCCACAAAAGGTATTTAAAGGGAGCCCATGGTGAAGAAAAGGTTGAGAACTACAGTACTGATATGGATGATATAGAATTACATCAACTTAAAGAAATTGGCTATGTAATGTCTTCAGTTTGGTAGCACTGGAAGCCTCTTCTTGGAAGCAGGCACCGTTACAGTAACTTCAGTGGATGAATGTAGAACATAATAATGTTCATTTACTTCCCAGGTCAATGAAGATCCAACCTAATGATTTAAAGTTTAAAGTGCAGCCTCAGCTATTGGTTTCTCAAAGAAAATCTGCACAAATCTGGTCCTCATTTTTTCAATTGTATTGATTTTGCTGTTTTCTCTCTCTGTCTCTCTCACACACACACTATAATGATCATCTATCTATCTATCTATCTATCTATCTATCTATCTATCTATCTATCTATCTATCTATCTATCTATCTATCTATCTATCTATCTATCTATCTATCTATCTATCTACTTACCTGTCTGTCTGTCTGTCTGTCTTACCTACCTATCTACCTACCTATCTACCTATCTATCTACCTACCTGTCTGTCTGTCTACCTACCTACCTACCTACCCATCTATCATCTATCTATCTCTATCATCTATCTATCATATGTATCTATTGTATCTATCTATATCTATCTATCTATCCATCCATCCATCCATCCATCCACCCACCTACCTACCTACCTACCTACCTACCATCCTATCCTATCCTATCTATCTATCTATCTATCTATCTATCTATCTATCTATCTATCTATCTATCTATCTATATCTATCGTATCTATCTATCATATCTATCGTACCTGTCTATCTATCGTATCTATCATATCTATCTATCTATCGTATCTGTCAATCATATCTATCTATCTATCTCTCCATCATCCATCCTAATCAACCCACCCAAATCCCAAACAAGAGACCTGTGGTATTCCCCTTGTATAATATTTCACAAGAAAACCGGCATCGTCCTATTTTCAATCCAGATCGTCTTCTTTCTCTCTTCCAGGCCAAGGCACCCAACCCCTTAAGCTGGGAACGTTGTCCGCTCACAACATCACATCGGAATCCCTCCTCCTGTCTTGGACTGTGGAATCTGGGAATTTTGACTCTTTTATCATCCAGTACCGGGATGCAGCAGGCAAATCCCATGCGTTGCCTGTAGACGGAGGTTTGCGACTGCTGCGGTTCCACGACTTGGTCCCTTCGCACCGATACAAATTCAACCTTCACGGGGTCTCCCGTCGCAAGCGTCTCGGCCCCATATCTGTGGAGGCTGTTACAGGTCAGTTGCAGCCCTAATAGTCCCCCCCCCTTGGCAACTGTTTCTCCTCTTTCTGTAGTGCTTTTCTTTCCCGAGACAACGTCTCATTTGCCATCTGAAAAACATGTTTGTTGTTTCTGGGTTTCAGTTTCACATTGCTACTAGGAAAGAGAAGGACAGGGGGGGACATGATAGCAGTGTTGCAATATCTCAGGGGCTGCCACAAAGAAGAGGGAGTCAAGTTATTCTCCAAAGCGCCTGAAGGCAGGACGAGAAGCAACGGGTGGAAACTAATCAAAGAGAGAAGCAACCTAGAACTAAGGAGAAACTTCCTGACCGTTAGAACAATTAACCAGTGGAACAACCTGCCTCCAGAAGCGGTGAATGCTCCAACACTGGAAGTTTTTAAGAAGAGACTGCACAGTCAGTTGTCCAAAATGGTATAGGGTTTCCTGCCTGAGCAGGGGGTTGGACTAGATGACCTCCAAGGTCCCTTCCAACTTTATTATTATTATTGTTGTTGTTGTTGTTGTTACATTTGACCTACAACCAGCCTAGGAACCCCTCAGAATCTAAATCAACCACAAAGCCAATCAGAGAGAGGACCGACCCTCAACCAACCCACGCAAGCCCCCTTCCCCCCCACCAGCAGTTCACCTCCCAATGACCTCCATCTGATGTGATCTCCCCACCACAAGACCCATCACAAGCCTCTCCCTGATGACTCACACCTGACCCATCACAAGACCCTCACTTGACCCCTGACCCACAACTGAAGCTCTGATAAACAGAAGAACAGCCCACACTGACATTCCCCTAAACTCTGCTGAAGATGTTACCTACCCTGGTAACGAGACATTCAGAAACCATCCCACCAGCTTGGAGAATGAACCTTCGCCCTTAATTCCAAATTTTGGGCAAAAATGGCCCATGACAACCACGGCTTTGATTAATGAGCATGCTGGCTCAGGAATTCTGGGAGTTGAAGTCTGTGAGTCATAAAAGAGCCAAGGTTGCCTACCCCATCCTACACCATTTCAGACAAATGGCTGTCCAGTCTCTTCTTAAAAACTTCCAGTGTTGGAACATTCACCGCTTCTGGAGACAGGTTGTTCCACTGGTTAATTGTTCTAATGGTCAGAAGTTTCTCCTTAGTTCTAGGTTACTTCTCTCCTTGATTAGTTTCTACCCGTTGCTTCTTGCCCTGCCTTCAGGCACTTTGGAGAACAGCTTGACTCTGTGTCTGTTGATGGAACTGCAATTAGAATTAAATGCCCGGTTTAATCCTAAAATGTGGTCATGTGACAGCAGGTCACATGGCCATAAACGCAGGCCGGTTGCTGAGCACCTAAACCGCAGGGGGAGGGCAACCATCAGAACTTTGAATCTGGGTTGTAAGTACCCCCCAGGCAGGTCCATCAGAACTTCATCGCTAAGCAACTGTAATAAGTCAAGGACTACCAGTATCTTTAACTCTAGCAATTTTGCTTCCTGCTTTTGACTCCACAAACAAGAACGATATAAGATTCCAGTTCTCTCCCAATTGATCCAGACAGTCTCAGGGGCCGTTCCCGGACTCTCAGCGTTCTGTGAAATAAAAATTGTTTGCCAGAAATTGAAGATATTTGGAAAAAATGTAAACCCATGTCTTTTCGTTACTATTTTGGCTGGGAAATTCTGGGACGTGAAGTCTACACATCTTGAAGTTGCCACGGTTCGGAAACTTTGATATAAGCTCTGGTTAATAAATACACAAACACTTTCTTGGCAGACTTAATCCACAGGTTAAGGTGAACTCTCCTTCCTCCCCAGAGCTCTTACCTCTTGGACTGGTCTGCCTCTTCTCAATCAACTAAATGCTTTCCACGATCTGTAACAGATCCAGAGCTCAACTAAATTAGACTTTTCTGGGTTTGTTTTTTTTCCCCTTAGTCTCCAAACCTTCAGGACTGCAAGTTGCTCCTCAACCCAAGCTGGGAAAACTCTTCGCTTCCAACATCTCTGACATATCTCTCCATCTGACCTGGCGGGTCCTTACTGGAAAATTTGAATCGTTCAGCATTGAGTACAGAGACGCAGAGGGCAAAACCCAGGTGTTGTCTGTAGACACCAACGCCCGGGATGTGGTCATTTCCAACTTGGTGCCCTCCCACATATATAAGTTCAACCTCTACGGCATCTCTCAACAGAAACGATTCGGTCCCGTCTCTACTGAAGCGGTCACAGGTCAGAGGCTCAAATTTCTTTATGAAGAAAAATAAAAGTTGTTCTCTCTCCCCCCCCCCCCAGCTGATTATTTCCTTCCCAGGCTGCTTCTGGCTGCCCTGTATTTAAGCGCTATACATAGAACTTTATATAAGTGGGATGGGCTTCCCCCCAATCCGAGACCATAATGCAGTGATGGTGAACCTTTTAGAGACCGAGTGCCCCAAAACCCTGTCCCGCCTGCTCTGCCCCTCCTCGCCACCCCCCACCCCACTCGCCCGCACGGCCACTCACTGCCTCCAAGGCCCACTGCAGATCGCCCAGGCAGCCCAGCAGTGCCATGGCGGCCACGCCCTCCACCCGTGCCCCGCAGCATCAATTGTGCGCGACGGGGTGCGAGGGTGGAGTCTTGTCCTCGCTGCCCGACTGCCATGTCCTTGGCTGCACTGCTCCGTGCAGACCACGCCCTAGGGCGACTCTCCTCCAGGGGGGCTGCTGGTGAGGAGGGGGCGCAAGGGGAGGCGGGGCTGGGGTGACGGCACACGTGCCCACAGAGAGGGCTCTGAGTGCCGCCTCTGGCACGCGTGCCATAGGTTCGCCACCACTGCCATAATGCAAGGACGTCTCTGCAGAAAGAGGACTAAGGGGGGGAGAAGCTCTCTACAACTTAGTAAGAGAAGACTTTGCAAGGGATGAGAATGTCTGGAACGTGACTCGGGATTCCAAGGACAAACAAACTCAATTGGGATTCCAGGAACACAAGTTTTATTGGAACAAAGCATTTGCAAAGGCTGGTGGACTTCACTCACGCGGGAGAGTAAGCCACACACACACAATTTTTAAAAGCATACATTTATACCGTTACGAAGCTAATCCCCCCACCCTTATCTCACTCAACAGTTCACCTGCTTATCTCGATCAGCTAATCCGAAGCGCCTAAACAGAATACATTTCCTTTCCCCCTCCCAGGAAGCCCCTTGCGGTCTGCTATACCTGTTGGGTCAAAGTCCTTTAACCATGACCTACTTTTTTGCTAGCCTAAGCTCTGTCTTCATTTTCGTATTTTCTCTGCTTGTAGTTACTGCTGACTTCCTAACAGTTAGCTACATGTCTGATATCAAGACAAAACCTTACATATGTCAACATCTTTACCTCTAGAACAGGGGTAGGCCACCTTGGCTCTTTTATGACTCGTGGACTTCAACTCCCAGAATTCCTGAGCCAGCCACGCTGAGGGGAAAGGGAGAGGTTTGCAAGCTGAGCCATGCTGGCTCAGGAATTCTGGGAGTTGAAGTCCGCGAGTCATAAAAGAGCCAAGATGGCCTACCCCTGCTCTAGAAGCTCAAGTAACTCATTTTGCAACTATTAAGCCCACTGCTCAAGTTCCAGCTAGGCTATTAGGATTAAATTTCTTCACAAGCTACTACTAATGACTTACTACCCCTGCGTATAAGTCTTTAAGATAAATGAGTTTGTGCTTTCACCTCACCCACCTAAGAAGGACATCTGTATTCATTAAACAATTTCTGATTTTATGTTTTTCTATCCCTTACCAGAGCATGCCTCTTTTGGAGTAAAAAGGTCGGAGTTCCTCTGATTTTTGCGGAATCCATTCAAGTCCCAGATAGATAGATAGATAGATAGATAGATAGATAGATAGATAGATAGATAGATAGATAGATAGATAGATAGATAGATAGATAGNCCCCCCCCCCTGCATTTTACAGAATTCATTTAGGTCCTTGCCGAACTCTTGAGTTTCCATGGAACCCAGCTCGGATATCCCATGTTAGATCCCTCAGCGCTTTGCAAAAAGCACGGCACCTTTTGTGTAGCATTTTATAGTTTTTTTTTTCTTCCAGCTCAAGTGAAGGACTCAGAGACAAAACCCAAACTGGGCGATCTCTCCATCTCCGGAGTCACCAATGATTCTGTCCGTCTTTCATGGACCGTCTCGTCCGGGAGATTTGACTCTTTTCTTATCCGATACAAAGACGCCCAAGGGAACCCTCAAAACGTGCCTGTTGGCGTGGACTCTCAGACCGTTTTCATCTCTAACTTAATACCGTCTCACAAATACAAGTTCAGCCTTTTCGGCATCTCTGGGAAGAAACAGTTTGGACCAGTTTCAATTGATGCTGTCACAGCAGGTGAGTCTCTCTTGGAGCATCCTTGGTGCTCTCTGAGCGTGATTGTTTCCTTGCAGACGTTTCCTTGGCCAAATTAGGTTGCTGTAGTGATGATGATGATGATGATGATGATGATGATGATGTTGGAAGGGACCTTGGAGGTCATCTAGTTCAGGGGTGTCAAACTGCCGGCCCGCGGGCTGGTTTCATCATACCGGAGCCGCGCCCACCCCATTGCCGGCAATGGCAAAAAAAAAGCTACGTGACGTCACGTGACATCACGTGATGTCGCGAGTTTGACATGTCTGATCTAGTCCAACCCCCTGCTCAGGCAGGAAACCCTATACCATTTCGGACAAATGGCTGTCCAGTCTCTTCTTAAAAACTTCCAGTGTTGGAGCATTCACCACTTCTGGAGGCAGGTTGTTCCACTGATTAATTGTTCTAACTGTCAGGAAGTTTCTCCTTAGTTCTAGGTTGCTTCTCTCCTTGATTAGTTTCCATCCGTTGCTCCTTGTCCTGCCTTCAGGTGCTTTGGAGAGTACCCTGACTCCCTCTTCTTTGTGGCAACCCCTGAGATACTGGAACACTGCTATCATGTCATGCCTAGTCCTTCTTTTCACTAGAGTAGACATAACCAATTCCAGCAACCGTTCCTTATATTTTTTAGCCTCTAGTCCCCTAATCATCTTTGTTGCTCTTCTCTGTACTCTTTCTAGAGTCTCAACATCTTTTTTGCGTCACAGTGACCAAAACTGGATGCAGTATTCCAAGTGTGGCCTTACCAAAGCATTTTAAAGTGGCATTAACACTTCATGTGATGTCATGGTTCCAATAGATCAGGGATGTCAAACTTGCAACGTCACATGATGTGTTGTGACGTATCGTGACTTTTTTCCCATTGCTGGAAGTGGGGTTGGCGCGGTTTTGGCATGATGCATCCGGCCTGAAGGCCGGCAATTTGATACCCCTGCGATAGATGGAACCAAATAAATCAGAATATGGTTAAGTGAACCTGGCTCCCTCGTTGACTTTGCTTGTCAGAAGGTCACAAAAGGGGATCACATGACTCTGGGACAATGCAACCGTCATAAATATGAACCAGTTACCAAGCGCCCAAATTTTAGTGATGTGACCATTGGACACTACAACAGCCGTAAGTGTACAAAATGGTCATAAGTCGCTTTTTTCCAGTGCCGTTGAAACTTAGAACGGTCACTAAATGAACCGTTGCAAGTTGGGGACTATCTGTATGTCTGTAACCAGAGCATCCTAAACCCAGCAGCTGGACCTGAGCCAAGTCATTATTCCCCAAGTATCTGTTTTCCATTTTTAAATATATGTCACCTTCCTCTTTCACAATTTCCAGCGTCTGCCTTCATCAGTCCCTCAGAAATCCATTCTTGTTTCTTTATTTCTGAGGATTTTCAATCGGCCTGGATTTGAAACGAGTCAATTCAGATGCTTAGCGATTGATACATATTTATGATGGTGGCCGTGTCCCAGGGTCACACGATCACCTTCCGCGACTGTTGACCCGGACTTAGAGGACGTGCAGATGGCCCCGCTATCTCTGGCCACTTGCAGAACCATGAATGCAAGGTCATAAAAGGACAGCAAAGGAAACACCCAATATCCTAACCCACCCGGGAACATATGGTGTCTTGTTGTTAGTTGCAAAGTCGTGTTCGACCCATCGCGACCCCGTGGACAACGTTCCTCCAGGTCTTCCTGTCCTCTGCCATCTTCTGGAGTCCATTGAAGCTCACGCCTACTGCTTCAGTGACTCCATCCAGCCACCTCATTCTCTGTCGTCCCCTTCTTCTATTGCCCTCAATCTTTCCCAGCATTAGGCTCTTCTCCAATTAGTCCTTCCTTCTCATTAGGTGGCCAAAGTATTTAAGTTTCAACTTCAGATGTGGTGTCTTAGGAAAACACCTAAACCACCCAAAAGGGAACATATGATGTTTTGGAGAAACACCCCAAAAGGGGACATTTTTAGCTACTTCTGCTTTCTTCCTTCTTATCTACAGTGTGCCAGCCTTAAAGGGCGAAGTCTTCATCTTATGTGTGTCAGCTTTGCTGGGTGAATTGCTTATGTAATCAAAGGAAGCATAAGAATAAGGCTTTTCTGATATTTGGGGCTTTTTCTCTCTTTTAGAGAAGCCCGTCTTTGTTCAGCTGAATAAAAACATAACGCTGGAAGGTAACTTCTGGTTCCCTGTATTTTTGTATCAAGCAAAACCTCAGAACCTGCATAGCACGACCTTCTGACAAGCAAAGTCAATGGGGAAGCCATCAAGATGCCCTTCGTAACTGTGTTACTATTTTAACCACCGCAGTGATTCATTTAACAACTGTGGCAAGCAAGGTCGTAACGTGGGGCAAAGGTCGCTTAGCGTACGTCTCATTTAGCAGCAGAAATTTGGGGCTGGCTCGCAATCCTACGTCGAGGACCAGCTGTGCAGGAGAGAATGAAAAGGAAGCACACACACACACACACAGGCCAGAAGGACACGCTACAGACACACAGTGCAAGGGAGCGGGTTTGAAGCATTTGGCTCACCGTTGTTTTATTGATGAGCTGCCATCTTTGTGATCTGGCCAACCGCCTGCCAAAGGAAAAGGAATGTGCTTTTCACACGCTGAAAGTACTTGTTTTAAGAAACCAAGCCAGTAGATCAAGATCAAGGGAAGTCACCACTCCGTACTACATCAACGAGGCCACATCTGGAATCTTGCATCCAGTCTGGCTCACTCCCATTCGGAAGTGGCCAATAGCAAGACTCGCACTGGGGTCAAAACAATGTCATCTACCTTCATTTGAACTCATTCCCGGTTTGCGGGGCCCCTCGCCCCTTTTGCCCCTCCCTGAGCCCTGGTGCCACAGTGGTTAGATAGCAGCATGGCCGGCCACTTCTGCTGACTGCCGGCTGCCAGCAGTTCGGCAGTTCGAGTCTCGCCATCTCAAGGTCGACTCGGCCTTCCGTCCTTCCGAGGTGGGTAAAATGAGGACCCAGACTGGGGGCAACACGCTGATTCTGTAAAACGCTTAGAGAGAGCTATGAAGCGCTGTGGAGCGGTATATAAGTCTAAATGCCGTTGCTATTCTTTCTCCTGCAGCTTTTTCGGAAAGCGCCAGCAGTCCAGCCCCTTTGCTCAGTTCTCTTGTGGTCTCTGAAGTGACCTCTACAACTCTGCAGCTCAGCTGGGATGTCCCAGAGGGGGAGTTTGACTCCTTCGTCGTGAGATGGAAGGACAATTTGGGCAGCGGCCAAACGCCTGTCCCAGCCAAAGAAGTTAAAGTGCCCGGGGACGAACGCTCCGTCACCCTCCAAGGACTCGCACCCAGTACCGAATACAGCCTGACAGTCTATGGCATCAAAGATGAGTCAGAAGTGGCCGATATCAACACCGGAGCAAAGACAAGCGGGCTAGGTAAAAAGTGGCAGTGTGGGTTACCCCAATGTCAAAACAAAAAATAAAAAAACCCAAAAGAACAAATACTTCTCAATGAAAGTATTAACATAGTAAGTGGGTGTCAGTCACAAGAAGAGATTTAGCTGGCTAACTGGATAGATAGACTGACAGACAGACATACAGATAGATGGATGATAGATAGATGATAGATAGCCAGATAACTAGATAAACAGACAGATAGACAGATAGATAGATAGATAGATAGATAGATAGATAGATAGATAGATAGATAGATAGATAGATAGATAGATAGATAGATAGATAGATAGATAGATACATAGATACATAGATACATAGATAGATAGATGTAGATAAATGATAGACAGATAGATAGATATAGATAAATGATAGATAGACAGATACATAAATGATAGGTAGATAGATATAGATAAATGATAGACAGATACATAAATGATAGATAGACAGATAGATAGATAGATAGATAGATAGATAGATATAAATGATACAGACAGATAGATAATATAGATAAATGATAGACAGATAGATACATAAATGACAGATAGATAGATAGATAGATAGATAGATAGATAGATAGATATAGATAAACGATAGACAGACAGATAGATATAGATAAATGATAGATAGACAGACAGATAGATATAGATAAATGATAGATAGATAAAGATAGATAGATAGATAGATAGATAGATAGATAGATGATAGACAGACAGACAGATAGATAGATATAGATAAATGATAGACGCACAGACAGACAGACAGACAGATAGATAGATAGATAGATGATAGAAATAGAGAGGTAGATGATAGAAATAGGTAGAGAGAGAGAGACAGACAGACAAATGGTTAGACAGATAGATATGTCATAGCTAGGTAGACAGACAAAGAGCATATAGATTCATTCATTCATTCATTCATTCATTCATTCCTTGGCAAAGCTACAAATATGCCTGTTGCTTAAAAGCCTTGCCCCGTATCTATTGGCTGGGCTTCTGTGATGTCATAGAAAGAATAGAATAAGGACCTTTCAGGTGGGTGAAGTAACCCCTTGGGCAATTCTTGGAAGGGAAAGAGAAGACCTGGGAAATGAGATTGCGGTGAAGGGTGCCTTGTGGTGTCCCTGACAAATGTGAAGTGAAGGTTTTTGGGAGAACTTGGAACTCACAGAACTGGTGGGAAAATAGTTCGGCTTTGCCAGAAAAGTCTAGGGATCTTTGGCTAGAAATCAGAGGAGGAAAAGAGAACCGTCTCTGGCCTGTTTTCGTCGTCCTTCCAGATTTCACTGGAGAGGCGTATCAACCACAGCTGTAGTAGCGCGTGATGCTCTTCCTGGTTCCCTCCCTCTGCCCTGGGAATTAAGCTAGGAACTACTATAATAGGGGCCTCTTCCTACTTCTGGAGGAGGTCAAGAAATTCTTTTCACGGTTGCCAAGAAACCATGTACAGACTCCAGTTTCTACTCTCACCTCCGCTACAACCTGCCCTCTCTGTCGAGTTTGAACTGTACCTGCTCATCTGCCCTAGGCAGGCCATTTTGGGTTATTGAGGCGGAGGCCACGATATTTAAGAGCTCAGAGCTGGCCTTGTGGGAGACCACAAGCATCTCAACAGCTGTGCAGTCTTGGCTTGGTTCACCTCAGGCTGGGCCAGCTTCCAGCTGTGGTTTCTTTCCTAAGCCCTGAGTGATTCGTCTTTGGCACTTTGCTGTTTTCTTTGCGGTTGGCCAGATTGTCCACCGCGGGTCCCAAGAGGGAGGGAGGGAGAGAGGGAAGACTTTAAGGGGAAGGGGCGTAAGAGGCCGGTGCCAAACCACACGCCTCGTTTCTGTGCTTCTCTCTTCTCCAAAAGGCCCAGCTGCAGCGCCACCTGGGTTAAAAATCCACGAGGACATTTTTCATTTCTTCCTAAAAGGGGGGGGGGAAAGGGGGGGAGCAAAGCCCCAATTTGGACTGAGAGAAAGGGAGTTTATTTTTATTTTTTTTTGTAAAAGTTTTTATTAGTCCCCCCCCCCATTCAGTAATAATTTTTCAACCAACGTGCCGTCTGAGTTTACATTCGCTAGTACAGCGGTTCTCAACCTATGGGTCGCGACCCCATTTGGGGTCGATCGACCATTTCACGGGGGTCGCCAAGCAAGGCTGTCTGCCATTTTTTCCCCCTTTTCCGGCGGGTGCCTTACCTCCCTTGAGCTGGGCTAGCTGGTGGTCGGCCTGCTCCTTCTCTGCCGCTTGCCAGCTACGCCTCGGCCGGCGCAGGGGGCAGAACCACACATGTGCGGCGCTCCCAGGCAGGGAAAGTCCTCGACTTACGATCGGTTGGGTAGTCCTCGACTTACGGCCGGTTTAGTCCTCGACTTACGACCGGTTTAGTCCTTGACTTACGACCGGTTGGGGGTCGCGGCATTAAAAAGGTTGAGAACCACTGCACTAGTACATATTTAATTCCTAATCCTTTCTTCTTTCCTCTGGCCATCGACAAAATAAGTCCCAAGTTTGACAATATTTCGTTTCTTCTTTTTCTTTCAGTCTCATGGTCAGTCTGTCCATCTCTGCGCACTCTACTATTTTTTTATTATTATTATTTCTTCATCTGATGGTATTCCTTCATTTTTACGGCATGGCGCAAATATAGTTCTTGCCCTGTTGTGATGTGCACAATCAAATATCAGCTTTGTTTTTTAGTCTTTTCTGGCATTATACCTCATTAAAAAAAAGTTCAGGTTTAAAATCTACATGTTTAGCGTTTTGCTGGCCGTAGCCCCCCCCCACCCGAGGCAGCTTCCCCACGTAACCCCTTGCTGCATTTTAAGGCGATCATAACATTTACGCTTCATTTTTGGGGGGTTGTCTTTTATAATAATAATAAAGTTGGAAGGGACCTTGGAGGTCATCTGGTCCAACCCCCTGCTCAGGCAGGAAACCCTATACCAGTGGTTAACCTTTTTAATGCCGTGACCCCAACCGGTCGTAAGTCGAGGACTAAACTGGTCGTAAGTCGAGGACTAAACCGGTCGTAAGTCGAGGACTACCCAACCGGTCGTAAGTCAAGGACTTTCCCTGCCCGGGAGTGCCGCGCATGCATGGTTCCGCCCCCTGCGCCAACCGAGGCGTAGCTGGCAAGTGGCAGAGACAGAGCAGGCCGACCACCAGCTGGCCCAGCCCAAGGGAGGTAAGGCACCCGCCGGAAAAGGGGGAAAAATGGTGGACAAAAAAAATGGCTGACAGCCTTGCTTGGCGACCCCCATGAAATGGTCGATCGACCCCAAATGGGGTCCCGACCCACAAGTTGAGAACCACTGCCCTATACCATTTCAGACAAATGGCTGTCCAGTCTCTTCTTAAAAACTTCCAGTGTTGGAGCATTCACCGCTTCTGGAGGCAGGTTGTTCCACTGGTTAATTGTTCTAACTGTCAAGGAGTTTCTCCTTAGTTCTAGGTTGCTTCTCTCCTTGATTAGTTTCCATCCGTTGCTTCTTGTCCTGCCTTCAGGCACTTTGGAGAATAGCTTGACTCCCTCTTCTTTGGGGCAGCCCCTGAGATATTGGAACACTGCTATCCTGTCCCCCCTCGTCCTTCTCTTCATTAAACTAGACATATCCAATTCCAGCAGCCGTTCCTTATATGTTTTAGCCTTCAGTCCCCTGATCATTTTTGTTGCTCTTCTCTGTACTCTTTCTAGAGTCTCAACATCTTTTTCACATCGTGGTGACCAAAACTGGATGCAGTATTTCAAGTGTGGCCTTACCAAGGCATTGTAAAGTGGTATTAATACTTCACGTGATCTTGATTCTATTTGTTTTATATTAGAGCAGGGCTCTCCAAAGTTGCAACTTTAAGACTTGTGGACTTCAACTCCCAGAATTCCCCAGCCAGCAAGTCCACTAGTCTTAAAGTTGCCAGGTTCGGGGAGCCGTGTATTAGAGGATTGGAGAGCAATGGATGTTTCCTCTTTTGACTAAGAAATTGACTCTTCCTACAAGGATAGGATGTCTTCCTTGGATTATTTTCTACAAAAGCTACACAGATCCATCTCTCACTTGTTTTTTCTTCTTTCAGAGCTGGATGGTCCCCAGGACTTGCGGTTCAGTGACATTCATGAGACCTCTGTGGTAACCAACTGGAGCCCTCCGTCTTCTCGCATTGATGGCTACAAAGTTTCTTTCCAGCCCTCAGATGGGGGTAAGTGTCTTTACCTATTTGTTCCTCAGGAGTGTGTGTTAACACCACGCGGAATGTCTTAGCTGAATTCGCCCAGTGTGCCAGAATGAGCTAAGATGCAATGGAGTTAAGGTTAGCATCTTGAGGAAAAGCCAACTCTTACGAACCAGTTTAACGTAGTTTATTTGGGCACAGGGTCATGAGTAGAATTAGGGTTGGAGTTTGTTTCAGCACAGCAGTTGTGTTTTATGAAACTGCATTTAAGGTTTACTGTATCATGTTAATCTAGTTGCGCCTCCTCAGTGATCTTAAAATTTTGTAACTGTGAACCAAGGGTCAACTCTAACACTATTGTTTCCATGTGGTAATGTTGACAGCCAGTTTGATCTAGTGCCATGGTGATGAACCTATGGCACGTGTGCCACAGGTGGCACGCAGAGCCCTCTCTTTGGGCACGCACGCCGTTGCCCCAGTCCTAGGCCTTCAGCTGGGTTTTATAAAACCTTTTTGCTTTAGGCCTCCGCCGTCGTGTGCCAAAAAAAAAAAAAAAGGTTCAATCAGTCAACTTCAACTTCTCGCGGGGAAAAAATAGATCTCGCAAAGTTGGAATTGATTGATTGAACTTTTTAGTCCCATCCAGTCTGCCATTACCACCACAGCCATGCCCACCCAATGGGCCACACCCACCCAATGGGCCACACCCAGCCAATGGCCACACCCACCCGGCACCCGACGATGCATAAATGGGTTTTGGGTTGCAGTTTGGGCACTCGGTCTCTAAAAGGTTCACCATCACTGCCTTAGGCACAGGAACTGAGTTTGAGTTGGTCACTCTCTCTCAGCCGTAAGAAGGACATGGCGATAGCAAATCAGAGCTGATCTTGTGGGAGAAGTGTTATGAATTAAGTCAGCCTGTCATTCAGTGCAGGCTTCTCTAGTCTGGTCCTCTCCAAATGATTCAGACTACAAATCCCATCGTGCTCAGCCAAGATGTGCCTTTCCCATGCTAGCTCAACAAGCTGTCTATCGTACTGGATGGCACCAAATTAAAAAGCACATAATCTCTGTCCAGTACTTCATAGCAATAGCAATAACACTTATATACCACTTCATGGTGTTTTACAGCTCTCTCTAAGTAGTTTACAGAGTCAGCATATCACACACACACACACACACACACCAATCTGGGTCCTCATTTTACCAACCTCGGAAGGATGGAAGGCTGTCAACCTTTGAGCCAGTCAGGATTGAACTGCTGGCAGGTGGCAGAGTTAGCCTGCGATACTGCATTCTAACCACTGCGCCACCACGGCTCTTAATACAGCTCATAACAGCTGCAGAGATATATCAGCTCTGTTTTTTCTGTTTTAGGGGAGCCCAAGAGCATTTCGGTGGATGGATCTGAACTCAGGACATTCATTGAGGGTCTGACTCCTGGGGCCAGCTACGAGGTCGCTGTAATGTCTATACGTGGGTTTGAAGAGAGTGAGCCATTGGTGGGCTATGTCACCACAGGTAATTCATGAGGGCGAGATGCTTAAATGTTATCTAGCAACAGAACTACCTATTGATTGATTGATTCATGTTGATTGATTCCCGTATTGATACACTATTGATTTATTTAGTGCCAGCTCTTTGAGCCAAGGCAAGAAAGAGAGACTACCCAAACTATCGGGCTTTTATTTCATTGATCTAGTCTTACCAATGAAGGCAAATATATATATCGTGCATACCAACCAGGATAATGTTACAGAATCCAGTCTGGGTCGGTCACTGGGGTCAAAGGTTCAGTTTTCCTGAAGGCTCCAGCACAAGGCTGAAAGCTTGGAAGACTAAACCTCTGGTCCCGGTGACCAACCCAGATTGGATCCTGATCTAACCTTGCCTGACTAGGATCCACATCTCCGAAGCCTCCCTTATGCCATATAGCAGACTTCCCCAACCTTTCTGGGTTGGCGGCCCAGGGCAGGGAGAAGAGGGGGGAAAGAGGGGATGGTTTTGTGGGAGAGGCAAGAGCGTGCACACATGTGTGCGTGCACAAGCAGCCATTGCTCACTCAAGTGGGGCTTCAAGTGCCCGCGACGTTCGCACGAAAATGGCCGTGAGCACCCACGACGCTCACGCGAATGAGGCCATGAGCACCCATGACACTCGCATAAATGGGGCTGTGAACCCACGTGACGCTTGCTGAGTGGGGCCGCAAGCCCCCA
>NW_015387701.1:164293-168457 GCF_001527695.2 Protobothrops mucrosquamatus
CCCCCCCCCAGGCTCACAGGTCTCTGAATCAGTACCAGGAAATCGTGTCCAACTTCAGCTGTCAGAGCTGCAAAGGGACATGGAATATTGGGCCAATGTCTATGGAGAAAAGGAAGGAAACCGAAGTTCTCCCATCAGCGCTACTTTCACTACTGGTGAGTGTCAACGCTGCTAACATCGGATGTTTTTGCTTTGACAACAGTTGGAGAGGCAACCATTTTCTTCTTATGTTTTACTTTTGGAGCTAGAGCTAGATGATGCCGGGGGGAGGAATGTGCATGAGAGTTCAGCTAGACAACAATGCTGGACCTAGTGTGTGAACCAAGGTTATTGAAATAAGAGATGATAAGCATTGGCGGGCTGGAGAACTGGAGGGAAAGCCTGCATTTCGAACTAATTGGAGAATGTGATTTATGACTGTCAATTGGAGGAGGGAATTGTGCTTTGGTACTATGTGCTCAGGGGAGGGGAATTCAGATTTTGGCTTGGCCTATGTACGTACCGATGCTATGCTACTCGGATAAAGATTTTTTAAGGAAAACAATGCCTTGAAGTTTTTTGAAGAGTTTCATCTGTCGGGACCATGACACGGTGTCCCAAGGTGCTGTTTTAAGATGTTTGGCTTCGATTATGTTAGTGCTGACGCTATGCTTCTCTAATAAAGATTCTTTAAGGTAAACAATGCCTCAAAGTTCTTTGAAGAGTTTCATGTCGGAACCATGACAGTGAGTGGATGAACTCCATTCAGTGGTAATGGCAGATCTGAAGGGCCAGGTTGGGGACAGCCCCTCCTGGAAAGATGTATCTATGTGGTTGCTATCTCTCAACACTTGATGGTGCATGTTCAATTAACCAGTCAATCCATCAATCAGAGTGAAGAGTGGAGTCAGTAGGGATGGCTTCTAAAAAATATATATATATATACGTCTGAAAGCAGCCTTTGACTTACGATCACAACTGGGACCAGAAATACCATCATTAAGCGGCGTGGTCAGTAAGCGATGCATCACATGACCGCAACCAATTCTATGACCTTTTGGTCACAACTATTAAAATGAGACGTCACGTGATGTCACAAAAACAGCTAATACAATCCTTGGTTGCATAAGAAGAGGCATAGAATCCAAATCATGCGAAGTATTAGTGCCGCTTTATAAAGCCTTAGTAAGGCCATACCTGGAATAGCTGCATCTAGTTTTGGTCACCACATTACAAAAAGGAGGTTGAGACTTTGGAAAAAGGGCAAAGAAGAGGAACTAAGATTATTAAGGGCCTGGAAACAAAAAGATATGAAGAACGATTGCAGGAATTGGGCACGGCCAATCTAAAGAAAAGAAGCGGTGACATGATAGCAATATTCCAGTTTCTGAGGGACTGCCACAAAGAGGAGGAGGTCAATTTATTTTCCAAAGCACCAGAAGGCAAGACAAGAAACAAGGATAGGAAACTAATCAAGGAGAGAAGCAACCTGGAATTAAGGAGAAACTTCCTAACAGTGAGAACAATCAACCAGTGGAACAGCTTTGCCTTCAGAGGTTGTGGGTGCTTCATCACTGGAGGTTTTTAAGAAGAGACTGGACAGCCACTTGTCTGAAATGGTATAGGGCAGGGGTAGGCAACCCTTGGCTCTTTTATGACCCGTGGACTTCAACTCCCAGAATTCCTGAGCCAGCCATGCTGAGGGGAAAGGGAGAGGTTTCCAAGCTGAGCCATGCTGCCTCAGGAATTCTGGGAGTTGAAGTCCACGAGTCATAAAAGAGCCAAGGTTGCCTATCCCTGGTACAGGGTCTCCTGTTTGAGCAGGAGGTTGGACTAGAAGACCTTCAAGGTCTCTTCCAGCTCTATTCTGATTGATTGATTGTAATTTGTGAGCTTCCATGCTGGCTTCCTCATTGACTTTACCATATCTTTGTAACACATCAAGCTGATGTATAACGAAGCTGAACACTCAAGGAAGTTTTCTACATTCATAACCTGATTTTAACACGAGTGAATTTCAGGAATCAAATTTCATTTTGGCTAAAAATTGAGCCATCTTGGAAGGAAATATATACCACACGAATGCCAGGTGCTTGAAGACGAACGAGGCAGCAGAGTTCACGCAATGCTGTAAGCCGGGGCTGGTTAAACCAGAATTATTATTATTTTTGAAACGTTGGGCAAAATGTCCCTTGGGCTTCATTTCCCAAAAGAACTCATAGATTTTTCTCTGCTCCTCTATAGCGCAAGGTAGAATTAAATTCATTATTGTGCAATTTAGTTCATTTTTTTTTTTGTTAATCCTCATCTTCTTCCTCCTGCAGGAGCAGATGGGCCCCGGGACCTGCATGCTACAGAAATTTCACCTCGCAGTGCGCATCTCATCTGGTCACCCCCCAGGGCTTCCCCTGAGGGGTATCTGTTGAGTTATGAGACCCCTGATGGACAATCAAAGGTACCTAACCACATGGCTACTGTCGCATACAGGTAGTCCTTGATTTAACAGCCACAACTGAGCCATTGCTGAGACATTTGCTAAGTGAGTTTTGCCCCGTTTTAGGACCTTGCTTGCCACAGTTGTTAAGTGAATCACTGCAGTTGCTAACTTGGTAACGTGGTTGGTAAGTGAATCTGGCTCCCTTGCTTGTCAGAAGGTCGCAAAAGGAGATCACATGACTCCAGGACACTCCAACCATCATCAATATAAGTGTTGTGTTTTCAGTTCGCAAGCAATTGACGAAGACGCATGGTGAAAATAAGCTCTTTATTTCTTTCTCCAACTCCAAGCGAAAAACAAAAGGCACGCAGGCCTTTTATAGTGCCTGAAACCTGGACAGCGTGAACCAATAGGAATTTAGCCTTTTCCATGCCTTGCGCATGCGCACAAGACAGGCGCCACTCTGTCTGGTCCCGGGCAGCTTTTGGGATTGCCCAGGACCATTTGCAACAACTCTGAGCCTGCAGTCAGTTCCTGCAGGCTCAGGACACAACAATGAGTGTCAGGTCCACCTTCGTGTCCTGCCATTCTGTTGCAGGGGGGGGCAGAAACAGTTGCACGTTTGGATGCTTTCGCTTTGCTGTAACGCTTGGGAATTAGGGAGGGGGAGTTGTCTTCGGAGACGAAGCAGACTTCCTCCCAGCCAGTTCCAGCCTGGTTCCAAGGCCGTCATGCCCTGAGAATGACTTGCTATCTGTCTAGCACCTCAGCATTCTCAAAACATCTTCATATTGCCTGCCGGTGGACTGGTCAGGGGTTGGGACTTGGGGGAAATGAAAGAATAGCTGTCAATGCTGCTAACATCGGAGGTTCTTGCTTTGACGACATAGAGAGATGCAGCCTTTTTCTTTCCTATGCTTTACTCTTAGATGATACTGGGGGAGGAGGAGGATTGTGATGGGAGTTAGTTAGACATAACAATTCAGGGGCCTTTGAAATAAGAGATGATAAAGAAATGGCGGGGTTGGAGAATGGGAGGGAAAGCTTGCAATTCAAACTAATTGGAGAATGTATGACTGTAAATTAGGGGGGTGAATTGTGCTTTGATACTATGCGCTCAGGGGAGGGGAATTCAGATTTCGGCTTCGACCACGTATGTGCCGAAGCTATGCTACTCAAACAAAGATTCTTTAAGGTAAACAATGTCTTGAAGTACTTTGAAGAGTTTCATTTGTCAGAACCATGACAATAGCTTTGTGCTTAGTGCGGGATCTTCAGACTTCACCCGACTTTCCTGCAACCACTTTCTCTCAGTAAAAGTTATTTTGAATTTTGATCATGAGACCACGGGGATGCCGCAACGGTTGTAAGTGTGAAAAACAGTCATACGTCACTTTTTTCACTACCGTTATATCTTTGAACAGTCACTTTGAACATTTCAATCTGCCATCAGTGGGCGAGGCGTCGGCGGCAGCTCAGGAGTTCTTGGCTTCCATGATGGCCTTGGACTTGACGCAATTAGTACATGCCCCCACTCACATAGGAGGACACACACTGGATCTAATTTTTGTCTCCGGCCAGTGGCAAAATGATCTGGAAACAGGGGAGGTAACTACTGAGCCTCTGTCATGGTCAGATCATTTACTCCTGAAGATGGACTTCCGGACCGCTCCCCCCCCGCCGCAGGGAGACGGAACCGCGTAGATGGTTTCGTCCCAGGCGCCTGATGGACCCTGAGAGGTTCCTGA
>NW_015387701.1:170590-182762 GCF_001527695.2 Protobothrops mucrosquamatus
ATGCCCTAGCCTAGAGTAGTGTTTCTCAATCTTAGTAACTTTAAAATAGGTGGACTTCAACTTCCAGAATTCCTCAGCCATTGCTGCCTGGGGAATTCTGGGAATTGAAGTCCACAAATCTAGGCCTCGGAGGACTGGAGGAGGCCTCCCAGGCCTAGAACAGCCCACTGGAAGTGCGTGGATGCCACTTCCGGAAGTACATTCTAGGCCTCGGAGGACTGGAGGTCTCCCAGGCCTAGAATGGCCCACCGGAAGTGTATGGATGCCACTTCCGGAAGTCCATTCTAGGCCTCGGAGGCCCAGGCCTGCATTGAATAAGAGAACCGGTTGTTCAGGTATTTGAATTCCACCACTGGCTGGAACCCATCGACAGGGAACTTCTCTCTCTCCAGAATATGTGCACTGGGATATTCTGCATGTTGTATTTATATGGTGCCTGATTGTGTGTTGCTTTTAGTTGTTAATTAGGGTATTGATAGCTGGCTATTAAGTCATTGATCGCTGTTTCCTTGTGCCACTGCACTCTCAGCTCCTGATAAGCTGATGGTAAATCAGCACGCTTGTTAACTGATAAGCCCCCCCCCACCCCCGTTTCCCAGGCTTCAATAATATAACTGGCTATTTTTGTCCCTGCTCAGCCAACAATTGTTGTAACTGCAAAATTTAATGCATGTCCTTGCTCACTGCAGTGTGAGGTTGCCAATGAGTTTGGGGTCTCTTTTATGTTATATGTTCTACTTATTCACTGGTGGAACAGGTCGACTTGGAAAGTAAGGTCTCCCCTTTGCTGGGGGTTGCAGTTAAGTAGCATGTCTTTCAAGATAAATAGAAAAGCCGATGCTTGCACTGAGTAGGGCTTGGATTAGAGGATGTTTACTGTCCCTTCCATGTTCTAATAGAGAAGAATATTTGTGGCTCATGGTTGAACTGTAGTGCCCTGTTTGGTGCCCTCTGATCTTGGTTGGGTTTTTTGTTTTGCTAACGTTTCATTCCCCGACTAGGTAACATCATCAGTGTACTGATGGCATTATCTAGTTGGGAAACAAAACGTCTGCAAGGAAACCACCAAGCTCAGAAAGTGTTGTGATTCCGTGCCAGCCTGTGTTCCCAACAGCTGAGTCTGAGGAATCTGAGGAGGATGTGGAAGAGGCCTTTGAGGGGCCGTCAGGGTCAGAGGGAGGCTCTGATGAATTACAGGATTCACAGCTTGATGAAGAGCCTGGCCCCTCCAGTCGTGTTTCTGATGAAGCTCAGCTGTGTGAGGAGCATGAGTCAGATTCGGAAGGCTCACACCTGGATGTGCTAATTGATGCTCGCAGGCGTCGTCAATTAGCAAGAGAAAAACAACAACAGTCTATGCGACTACTCCAAAGTAAAAGGAGAAGGCAATGAGAGGCAACGCCCTGGGACTGCTGTATAAAAAGGGAAGGTGTGGGCGTTGCTGGTTGCTGAAGGCAACCGTTTGCAAAGTGCTTCTTGGAATCCTGGTCTGTTCGTCTTGTTTGCAACGTGTTCCTGTGGACTATTTCCTTCCTTTGGACTTGAGTTTTGCTGTTTGTGTTTTGGACTTATTGACAGGTTTGTCACTCAAATAAAAGGGATTTTGTTTTGTTTTAAAGTCTCCAGCCTATTGTATCAGCAGGGGTTTGGTCCTTGTGCCTCTAACAAAGACGGCAATAGGCTGGGATAGAACAGAAAGCACCAAAGACCCCAACTTTCCATGTTGTAATTTTATGGGAAATATTTAATATATTGTTCTCCATAGAGCTGCTGGCCTAAATTTCCTCACCTTTATTTTGTTCTCCACAGGAGATCCCTCTGGATGCTTCCGTCACCTCGTATGAACTTCAAGATCTGATTCCTTCAAGCCGGTACCAGGTCCAAGTCCAGGCAGTGAGGAGGGACACTCCAACAGCTCCCATCTCCACTTCTTTCACCACTGGTAATGACATTATAGGCTCCCTGATATGTCTTATGTTTGAGACAGACCACCTGTGATCCTTTTGGATTTCCTAAAGACCCAAATTGAATGGATCCAGTGATCATCCTTTCTTTCTTGGACAGGGCACCTGACATACCCCTTCCCTCGGGACTGCTCGGAAGAAATCCAAAATGGGCCAGGACCTTCACGAGCAACAACAATTTATCTAGGGGGCAACCGGGAACGTCCCTTGAGGGTGTTTTGTGACATGGAGACAGATGGGGGAGGCTGGATTGTGAGTATGAACAGTATGGTTGGTGATGGTGATGGTCAACCTATAGTTGCTTGAAAAGGAATCCTTGTTTCCTCCAGCCATGATTTAATAATAATAATAATAACAACAATAATAACAATAATAATAACAATAATAATAAAAGTTGGAAGGGACCTTGGAGGTCATCTAGTCCAACCCCCTGCTCAGGCAGGAAACCCTATACCAGTGGTGGCGAACCTATGGCACGCGTGCCAGAGGCGGCACTCAGAGCCCTCTCTGTGGGCACGCGCACCATGCCCCGGAGATGGCAACCGTCCCTCTTCAATCATCTGCCCACTAACTAGCTGAGGTCCATGTGGCTGGATGCATCCCAGCACCCATGTGCTCGCTGGCCTCTGTGTGCAGGGGCCGATGGTGTCAGGCAGCAGCTGCCCCGGCCCCTGCCTCGCCTTGCCCTGTGACAATGGCTCCCCTGCCCTGCCTTGCCTTGCCTTGCCTCACCCCGCAGGACGAGCCTCTGGCCCACTGCCCCACCTGCCAGAGACCCCCTGGATTTACCCCAACCCTGCCCAGCCAACACTGCTCTATACCAGTGTTGGAGCATTCACCGCTTCTGGAGGCAGGTTGTTCCACTGGTTAATTGTCCTAACTGTCAGGAAGCTTCTCCTTAGTTCCAAGTTGCTTCTCTCCTTGATTAGTTTCCATCCGTTGCTTCTTGTCCTGCCCTCAGGCGCTTTGGAACATAGCATGACTCCCTCTTCTTTGTGGCAGCCCTCTTCTTCATGCATGCTGTTTTTTTCAGCCACAGATGTTGGCAGTTGAAGAATTTTAAATGGTGGGTGGGGTCTTTAAAGCAGCATCCTTCTCCAACTTTCCAAATATGTCAGACGGGAGATCCCATCATCCATAGCCAACATGCTATTCTTAGAGAATGGTCATTTTGAGCCAATGGATATAGAAGGTGCCAGATTAGAAAAAGACTTTCTAGTGCAGAATTTTTCCAAGTTTAAGATGTGCTTGACTTCGACTTTCGGAATTCCCCAGCTAGCCCAATTCTGGGAATTGAAGTCTACAAATCTTAAAGTTGCCAAGTTGGAAAAACTTTGCTCTAGTGTTTAGACCTGCAGAAGTCATTATGAAGTTGTGGGACATGGAACCACAATAGAACCAAACTTTCTACTGATCAAATTCAGGACCGGTGAGAAGATAGTCATCTACAAAGAGCACAAATAACACACCGGAAACATGGCAAAAACTCTGCCTCTTACTCATTTGGATGCAATGTTGTGACTCACATGTGAAAAGGTCAGGCATGTATACTGATGTTAGGATTGCATGTTTCATAATCTGACATATGTAGATGTTTCCATATATCAGTGATGGCGAACCTTTTAGAGACCGAGTGCCCAAACTGCAACCCAAAACCACTTATGTATCACCGGGTGCCGGGTGGGTGTGGCCCGCTGGGTGGGCGTGGCTACAGTGGTCATGGCAGATGGGTGGGCGTGGCCAGCTTGATGTTGCTCCTGGGGAGGGATGCCTGTGGGGGCCGGGCAAGGTTGGGGAGATCCAGGGGGTCTTTGGTGGGTGGGGCGGTGGGCAGGAGGCTCGTCCTGCGGGGTGAGGTGAGGCAAGGCGAGGCAGGGCGGGGATGCCATTGTCGCAGGGCAAGGCGAGGCAGGGGCCGGGGCGGCTGCTGCCTGACACCATTGGCCCCTGCATACAGAGACCAGCGAGCGCATGGGTGCTGGGATGCATCTGGCTATATGGGAGCTCGGCGAGTTAGCGGGCGGCTGGTTGAAGAGGACAGTTGCCATCTCTGGGGCATGGCGCGCGTGCCCACAGAGAGGGCTCTGAGTGCCACCTCTGGCACGCGTGCCATAGGTTCGCCACCACTGCCATATATTGAGAAAACCTGCTCTCAAAATCGTGTGGAAGAATATCTTGGGGTTTTATTGCTTTCTGATAATCTGATTACTGTCCATTTTCTTTCCTTCCTTCCTTCTCTGTCATGGCATCCTCATTCTTCTCCTGCTCCTCTTCCTCCCCCCCCCCAGGTCTTTCAACGTCGGATGAACGGTGAGACAGATTTCTGGCGGGACTGGCAAAATTATGCTCTTGGTTTTGGCAACCTCACCCGGGAATTTTGGCTAGGTAAGTCTGTAACTTTGCCTGCCTCTCCTCATCTCTCTGTGTAGCCAGATATTACCACAATTTCAATCAATTAATCAGAATAGAGCTGAAAGGGATCTTGGAGGTCTTCTAGTCCAACCACCTGCTCAAACAGGAGATCCTATACCATTTCAGATAGATGGCTGTCCTCTCTTTTCTTAAAAACTTCCAGTGATGAAGCACCCACAACTTCTGAAGGCAAGCTGTTCCACTGGTTAATTGTCCTCACTATTAGGAAGTTTCCCCTTAATTCCAGGTTGCTTCTCTCCTTGATTAGTTTCCATCTATTGCTTCTTGTCTTGCCTTCTGGTGCTTTGGAAAATAAATTGATTCCCTCTTTTTTGTGGCAGCCTCTCAAATACTGGAATACTGCTATTATATCCCCCCTTCTTTTCTCTAGACTGGCCAAACCCAATTCCTGCAAGTGTTCTTTATATGTTTTTGTCTCCAGGCCTTTAATCATCTTCGTTGCTCTTCTTTGCACTTTTTCCAAAGTCTTAACATTTTTTTTGTATTATGCTGATCAAAACTGGATGCAGTATTCCAGGTGTGGTCTTACTAAGGCTTTCTAAAGCAATATTAATACTTCACGTGATTTTGATTCTATGCCTCTGTTTATACAACCAAGAGTTGTTTTAGCTTTTTTGGCCGCTGCCGTGCACTGCTGGCTCATGTTTAAGTGATCGTCCACTAGGACTCCAAGGTCTCTCTCACAGTTATTGTTTCTGAGTCAGGTTTTGCCTAATCTGTACTTGGACCTTTGGTTTTTCCTGCCTAAGTGTATATTAAATTTATATATCCACATTAAATTTCATGTTGTTGGAGAGGGCCCATTGTTCAAGTCCATCAAGATCTTTTTGGATCCTGAGCTTGTCTTCTGGGGTGTTGGCTATTCCTTCCAGCTTAATGTCATCCTTCCTGTCTTTTTCATCCTTCCTGTCTTTTTACAAACTGGAAACCGCGGTTGAGAGCCAACAGAAGGATAAGGGCTTGTCTCAGCTGAACCCATTTCTGGACTTCATGCTTGAAACAAGAAAAAAAAAGAAACTTTGATTCTGACAATCTTGTTACAGAAATGGCTAGCATCACTAAAATAACCGTGTGTTGTGCTCTACTGAACCAAAAAAAAGTTGAAAGTCACTGCTTTTATGTTTCTCTTTTACCTGGCACTCCTCTCTCCCTCTTTACTTTTCCTTATTCTCTCGTGATCTTTATTTCTGTTTGTATTTTATACAATAATAATCTTTAATGTTATTTTAAAAATAGAAATGATAATAAGGCTGTACTATCTTCCACTGGTTTCATAAGGATTCCACTTGTAAGTTTCATCTCTTTTGAAGGACTCCTTCTTTAACCTCCTTCAGAAGATCGACTATGTGCCATCAGATTGTTCCTTGGTGACCACATGGATTGATTCTCTCCATGACGATGTGTCCCCCAACCTGGGGACTCTTCCCACGGGGCCTTCATCACTACTGTAACTGAATCTGTCCTTCAGAAGACTTATCCTCCCTTTTCCTCTATTTTGGATTCCAGGAAATGACGCTCTGCACCAGCTGACATCTTCAGGGGATTACGAGCTACGCGTGGATCTCCGTGCCAGGGATGAGTCGGTCTACGCCACCTATCAGAGCTTCCGTGTGGACCCACCTGCTGACTATTACCGCCTGCATCTGGGCAGTTACCATGGCACAGCGGGTGA
Organism: Protobothrops mucrosquamatus; assembly: GCF_001527695.2. Lineage (NCBI taxonomy): Eukaryota > Metazoa > Chordata > Lepidosauria > Squamata > Viperidae > Protobothrops > Protobothrops mucrosquamatus. The sequence continues at coordinate 176,660 of NW_015387701.1, forward strand.
GCAAAGCCCTGGGACTGTGATTGAGTAGGGCAGGGCAGTCTGAAAAGCAGTGTCTCCTGTGCTGAAACCAGCAGGAAAATGAAGCAGCTTAAGAAATTGCTTTCTATATTCTGTTCTGCGTTACCGGTCTACCCTCCCCAGCTAATCATGTTGTTTCTAGTTGTTTCGCATCCGTCTGTATATTCGTAGGTTCGGGAATCATCGCCTCTCCTGTTGTTGCTCTCTTTGCCCGCTTTGGGCGTGACTAGATACGCGTTGCTGTAAGCTGGTCCCCCAGTGTTTCCTGTCCTATGGCCGTCCCCCCCCCTGTTGTGTATGTGGCACCCCTCCTCCCATCATTGGTTCCTGCGTGGATCGCGCTGGGGATTTCTCCCCTTCACTGGTCGTAGTTCTTTGCTGTTGCATGAGCCCGCGGTTCTGATCTTGTGTAGGCTGCGCCCGTTGCACTCGTTGTGAGTTGTTGTGCTGCTGCTCCCACTTCCTTAGTGCCTGATAAGCAGGCAGTAACTCTATGTGGCGATTAATTGAGTGCTCATCCGATAGCCAAGCCTCCTTCAGCAACCGGCCAACCCTGGTGACATCCTGGGTGATTTAGGTCTCTATTTAGTTCTGAGATTTGAACCTGGGCCGCTTGCACGTTAGGCAGCTGTATTAACCTCCAGGCCACAGGTTCTCCTCACTTCTGTCAGCTGTACCAGGAAGGATACATATTAAGTGTTTTTTACGGTGAAACCGGTCTAATAGAACACCTGGTCTGCCCAAATATTACTTCCCGGAAAACAATAGCTAAATAGCTCGAAATAGCTATACTAGTCTCCCTTTAACTCTTTGTTGGCAAAATCTAAATAGTTTATCGCAGTAGCGACTTTAGCCTGTAAACGTTCCTAGATTGGGGATGAAAGGCAAAAGTAATATTTGGGCAGACCAGGTGATCTATTCTAACACCATATATGTGGTGTTAGAAATATGGGAAGGACTAGAATCCTCAGGCGTGGGTTTTAAGAGTGGGGGATGATGGGAACACCATGTCTTGATTTGAGTTACCACCATTACGAAGAGCAAAGCCTGAGTTTGGAGATGGGTTCTACATAAGTTCTGACCTTTTTTTCCCTAAAGGCCACTGGCCAAGCACCCAAGATGTGATCATGTGACTTAGGGGGTTGCAGCCATTGTTACTCCAAAAATGGGTTGTAAGTAGCTCCGAGGAGGCCCATCGTAACTTTGATCAGTCGTAAATCAAGGACTACCTGGAGCAGAAGGGATTCACATGCCCAGGGAAGAAGAACAGAACAGAACAGAACAGAACAGAGCTGGAAGCGACCTTGGAGATCTTCTAGTCCAGCCCCCGCTTAAGCAGAAGAACCTATACCAGGGGTAGGCAACCTTGGCTCTTTTATGACTTGTGGACTTCAACTCCCAGAATTCCTGAGCCAGCCATGCTGGCTCAGGAATTCTGGGAGTTGAAGTCCACGAGTCATAAAAGAGCCAAGGATGCCTACCCCTGACCTATTCCATTTCAGACAAGTGACTGTCTAACCTCTTCTTAAAAACCTCCAGTGATGGAGCGCCCACGATTTTTGGAGGCAAGCTGTTCCACTGGTTAATTGTCCTCATTGTTAGGAAGTTTTTCCTTAATTCCAGGTTGCTTCTCTCTTTGATCAGTTTCCAACCACTGTTTCTTGTCCTGCCCTCTGGTGCTTTGGAGAATAACCTCACCCCCTCGTCTTCGTGGCAGCCCCTCAAATACTTGAGACTCATTTGTGGGCAGCCAAAAATTCAGGAGGCTGTTTTTCACTCTCACTTTCCCATTTTCCTCCCGCCCAGGTGATTCCTTGAGCTACCACTCAGGGAGCGTTTTCTCCACTCGGGACCGGGACCCGAATCGGGTCATCATCCCCTGTGCCATCTCTTACCGTGGGGCATGGTGGTATCGCAACTGCCACTACACCAACCTCAATGGGCTCTACGCTAACAACCGTGATCACCAGGTAATTGGTGGGCAGGTGGGATGGAGAAAAAAGACCGCTGTACTTTTTTGGGGGGGGGAGAGAACAAATGATGTAACGGTATGTGGGAAAGACCTTGGAAGACTGAGCCAAGGAAGCCCTCAGGAAAAGTTGTAAAATGGGGCAAAATTCTCTTAAATGTTTCCCTTAGCCACAGACAGGGGGCTCAATTGCGGTCGTAAGTTGAGGACTCCCCGTATAACACTTCCATCTCAGTTTCTCTTCCTCCAAGTTCATTGATCTTTTTTTTTTGCGTGAGGGGAGGGGGAAATCTAGATTTTACAGATTTAGCTTTGTGTTTCTCACATATCCCCCCTCCTCTCTCTCTCTCTCTCTCTCTCTCTCTCTCTCTCTCTCCTCCAATTCCAGGGTGTCAACTGGTTTAACTGGAAAGGATTCGAGTTTTCCATTCCTTTCACTGAGATGAAACTGCGGCCTAGCAGCTTCCGCCCGCTGCAGCGGTCGTGAGTGGGACGCAGGATGGACTAAGGGAGAAAGCCGCGGAGGGAAAGCAGCGACGACAGCAGAAAATCCCAGCAACGACCCCTTTGCAACAGGATACCTCACATCTGGCCTCTGTTCTGCTTCTCTGGCCCATCCTGAGGGGAAAAAAAAAGGAATGCATCGAAACCAAGGGGGGAAAAAAAGACCTTTGGAGACTTGAGAAGACCCACCTCAGTCAAAAGGAAGAGAGAGCTCAGAAACAGAGTCTGAGAGGAAAAAAGCAATTAATCTGACTACAGGCAGTCCCCCCCTACTTATGGCCACAGCTGGAACCAGAATCTTTTTATTACTAAGCAAGGTGATTGTTAAGTGGGTCGCAGCCAGTTTTACGACCTTTTTTTTGGGCCATGTTTGTGAAGTGAACGAGCGCAGCCGCAAACCGAATCGTGCAGTCGTTAAGCAAATCTGACTCGCCCCGTTGGCTTCGCTTGTGGGAAGGCCGCAAACGGTGATCACAGGAGCTTGGCCCGCTGCGACCGTCATAAATAACATGCCGGTCATGCCAAGCTGCCGAATTTCGATCCCATGACTGTGGCACGAGAACTGGTTGTAAATCACTTTTTGGGGGGCCTCGTAACTTTTTGAATGGTCATTAAATGAATGGTTGTAATTGGAGGAGCACCTGTGATTTCTTTTTTTTTAACTTTTTTTTAAGGAGAGCTTTCAAGAGAGCAAAGAAATTCAGGTTGGCTGGCAAAATTTCAGCCACCAAGACCCGGTGTCCTTCCCTTCCCTTGGTTCCTGGGTCTGGGACTCCATTAGTTTGCAGCAGGCAAGGCTTGTTTCTAACCCAAAGTTTCTCCTCCTTGACTCCTTTTGCTCCCCACCAGCTAAAAACTTCAGACCTTCCCTCTCTGGACTTCGTCTCAATTCAGACCCTATTTTCTTCCTCCCGCCAATGCTATTCAAAATGGAGTTAAACTACTTAAACATAAGTAGTTGGTGACCGCAGCTTAACATAAAAGCACTTTTAACGTGTGTTTGGTTTTTAATTCCTTGGGGAAGCCTTGGGAAGTCGAGCTACAGCCTGTTCTCTCCCCCGTGAGCTTTTTGTTTCTTGCTCCACGGGCTTTTCCATCTAAAGCAGGGGTGTCAAACTCGCGACGTCACGTGATGTCGTGCAATGTATCGGGCCGGTTTTGCCATTGCTGGCAATGGGGTGGGCGTGGCTTCAGTATGATGAAACCGGCCTGTGGGCCGGCAGTTTGACACCCCTGGTCTAAAGGCAACTGATCACTGAAAGGCAGAGGAACCAAAACTGAGAAAGATTGCAGAGTGGGAAAAGAACTGAAGGAAATTGGAAAGACCTCAGATTCATTCTTGTCACAATAATAATAATAACAATAATAATACCCTGAAAAATCAGTCGACCTGTTTCTTAATTTTGTAAACTTCCTCTCTTTTTCTTCTATGAGGTTTCGGGGACCAAATAAGCACTTAGACTTATTTTCCGCTTCATACTGCTTTAAAGCCCTCTCTAAGTGGTTCACAGAGTCAGTGTCATGTGTCTGATTAACGAAACACTTAAAAGGACTTTCAGGCATATTTTTTCCTAAAAGCATTTATTAAGGTTACAGAGACGTCAGTACAGCATGGTGGAAATGCTTAGGTCTGGCTTCTCTTCCGTTACGCATATACATTCCAAGCATTTCCCACTCCCTTATTTTGGGGTCATGGTTCACATCTTCCAATCAACTTGGAAGATGTGATTTACTTCCGGTTTCTTTCTCCCGGGCTATCCTTATGCTCCTCCCTCTTTCACAGTTGCTGGTTTAACTATATAAATACCAGACAGTTCTGCATATTGTCAAAGCAAGAATATACAGTATTTGCAGCGTTGACAGTCAGCATATTCTCCCCAACACTCTGGGTCCTTGTTTTACCGACCTCAGAAGGATGAAAGGCTGAGTCCCCCTTGAGCTGGTGAGAATCGAATTCCTGGCAGTGAGCAATGAATTAGCCTGCAATATTGCATTCTAACAACTGGGCCACCAATGCTCTTAAATCAGGATGAATTCTTACTTAAAAACTGAGCTTCTGTTTACATAAACGTTTTCAAGAAATTCCGGTACATAGAAGTCTAGCATTTTACAGATGGCAAGGCCAAATTCTTTCTTCTTTGCTCTAAACTTTCTCTAAGGTAGAGGATTTGTTTAAAAAGTCTGGTCCAAATCGAAGTCGACTCTTTCAGAAAAAAAAAAGAAATGTCCTGCCTTTTAGCAGTACATAAAACCTTTTGATGGGGCACCTTATAGGGAATAATTGTATTACGAGCTTTAAAATTGTAAGGTGCTTGCTATCTCAGTGGTTCTTAAACTGAGGATAGTTACTCCAAAGCTGATATTCCTGGGGTTAATGGAGCAACTTGTAAATACTGTTTGAGAGTTGAGGATCCAGTTTGGAATTGCTACTGCTGAAACACAAGAGTCAGGTTTTTTTGGGAGGAATAATGACATTATTCAAGATTAGGAAAAGTATTTGGGCCAAACAGTTTTAAGAACCACTGTTCCTTTCCTAACCTGGTGCCTTTGTGGATTGGACTAAATCCATCCAGAATTAAGAGAAATATAGCTGATATAACTGGAGTTGGAGAAAATCTGGGGTGAATATTAGGATTAGCCAGAATATGTAGGCTAAAGTCAAAGAGGGGCAAATGCAATCCAGATGTGGGAACAACTCGCCAATTGATCTGTCTTCTAAGCCAAACGGGGACCAAACATGTTTGGTCCATTTCTTGAATCCCTTTAGTGGACCAGGCAGACTTCCTTTGAAAGATTAAAAGAGATCAAAATGAGCATACTTTTTAATGACTAATTTACTAATAAGCTAATACAATCAACAGATTTCGAAGACAGGATTCCCAGATTTGTTTAAACGCCAAATGCCAACAGTCCTGATTGTACCAATAGAAGAGAATATTTGTAGCTCAGGATGGAACTGTGGGCTCCTTGGTGCTCTCTGAGCTTGGTTGTTTTCTTGCAGACATTTTGTGACCAAATGAGGTAACATCAACTAACGCTGATTACCTACTTTAGATTACCTAGGTCAGGGGTAGGCAACCTCAGCTCTTTTATGATTCATGGACTTCAACTCCCAGAATTCCTGAGCCAGCCATGCTGAGGGGAAAGGGAGAGGTTTCCAAGCTGAGCCATGCTGGCTCAGGAATTCTGGGAGTTGACGTCCACGAGTCATAAAAGAGCCAAGGTTGCCTACCCCTGACCTCCTAAGCCAGTGGTTCTCAACCTTTTTAATGCCACGACCCCAACCGGTCGTAAGTCGAGGACTAAACCAGTCGTAAGTCGAGGACTAAACCGGTCGTAAGTCGAGGACTACCCAACCGGTCATAAGTCGAGGACTTCCCCTGCCCGGGAGCATGCGTGGTTCCGCCCCCTGTGCCGGCCGAGGCGTAGCTGGCAAGCGGCAGAGACGGAGCAGGCCGACCACCAGCTGGCCCAGCCCAAGGGAGGTAAGGCACCCGCCGGAAAAGGGGGAAAAAATGGCGGACAAAAAAAATGGCAGACAAAAAAAATGGCGGACAGCCTTGCTTGGCGACCCCCATGAAATGGTCGATCGACCCCAAATGGGGTCCCGAC
>NW_015387701.1:187662-219614 GCF_001527695.2 Protobothrops mucrosquamatus
TTCATGCCCGTTGCTGGTTGGCTAACTAGCAACAGGGTCTTGCCAGCCAATGGAATTGTGTGATTACAAGCCAGGGGAATCCCATAAAAGAGGGCTCCCCTGGCCCAGAGAGCCAGTCCGGATTTACTTTATGCCTTGCCAATAAACCAAGAGCTGACGGTCACTCGACTCGTGTCTTACTGCCTGCGCGATCTAACACCATCCATTGCTTCTTGTCCTGCCTTCAGGCACTTTGGAGAATAGCTTGACTCCCTCTTCTCTGTGGCAGCCCCTGAGATACTGGAACACTGCTATCATGTCCCCCATCATCCTTCTCTTCATTAAACTAGACATACCAATTCCAGCAACCGTTCCTCATATATTTTAGCCTCCAGTCCCCTAATCATCTTTGTTGCTCTTCTCTGTACTCTTTCTAGAGTCTCAACATCTTTTTTACATCGTGGTGACCAAAACTGGATGCAGTATTCCAAGTGTGGCCTTACCAAGGCATTGTAGAGTGGTATTAATAGTTCATGTGATCTTGATTCTATCCCTCTGTTAATGCAGCCTAGCACTGTGTTGGCTTTTTTGGCAGCTGCAGCACACTGCTGGCTCATATTTAAGTGATTGTCCACTAGACTCCGAGATCCCTCTCACAGTTACTACTATTGAGCAAGGTACCCCCTATACTATACCTGTACATTTGGTTTTTCTTTCCTAAATGTAGAAGAGTAGTAGAAGAGTAGTAGAAGAGTAGTAGAAGACCTCCAATGTGCTTCCAACTCTGTGGTCCTTCACAAGGACTTTGTACCAGACTGAGCAGTGAGCATTAAAAAAAATCAAGTGGGTATCAAGTGGGCGTTCAGAAGCATCTCTTGCTCCTCTTGGGATTGTTTTCAATTTATTTTATTTACTTACCATCTTAATTTTCAATCAACTCTGGATGACCTAAAAAGTATGAGCAGTCTAAAATCAAACATATCAAGCAATAGTAACAATAACTTTGAGGCATTGTTTACCTTAAAGAATCTTTATTTGAGAAGCATAGCATCGGCACTAACATAATCAGAGCCAGAACCTAGATTCCCCTCCCCTGGACACATAGTATCAAAGCACAATTCCCTCCTCCAATTAACAGTCATAAATCACATTCTCCAATTAGTTTGAAATGCAGGCTTTCCCTCCAGTTCTCCAGCCCGCCAATTCTTATCATCTCTTATTTCAATAACCTTGATCCACACACTAGATCCAGTATCCTTATGTCTAGCTAAACTCTCATGCACATTCCTCCCCCCAGCATCATCTAACTCTAACTCTAAAAGTAAAACATAAGAAGAAAATGGTTGCATCTCCAACTGTTGCCAAAGCAAAAACATCCGATGTTAACAGCGTTGACAACTTGGTTACATCGGCGAAAGTCGAGGGCTGCCAAGGGAAATGGGAGTAAGGATCTTGATGGCAGTAGCCGAGGGGTAACTCTTTGGCAGTGGTGGGATTCAGCCAGTTCGTACCACTTCGGCAGAACCGGTAACTAATTTTTTGTTGCCCAGGCCCAAAATGGACTTCCGGAAGCGGCATCCACACAGAGAACCGGTTGTTCACATATTTGAATCCCACCACTGCTCTTTGAGTAATGTTTTCAGCAGCCAGGAGTTTCTTTGATCAATCTTTCTAGTTCTTCGAAGTAACAAAGCGAGTTCTCCAGGAGGACTGTGTAGAGCAGTGGTTCTCAACCTTTTTAATGCCGCGACCCCCAACCGGTTGTAAGTCGAGGACTAAACCGGTCGTAAGTCGAGGACTAAACTGGTCGTAAGTCGAGGACTAAACCGGTCGTAAGTCGAGGACTAAACCAGGCGTAAGTCGAGGACTACCCAACCGGTCGTAAGTCGAGGACTTTCCCTGCCCGGGAGCGCCGCGCATCCGTGGTTCTGCCCCCTGCGCCGGCCGAGACGTAGCTGGCAAGCGGCAGAGACAGAGCAGGCCGACCACCAGCTGGCCTAGTCCAAGGGAGGTAAGGCACCCGCCGGAAAAGGGGGAAAAAATGGCGGACAGCCTTGCTTGGCAACCCCCGTGAAATGGTCGATCGACCCCAAATGGGGTCGTGACCCATAGGTTGAGAACCGCTGGTGTAGAGTCTGATAAGAACTGGTTCAAACCTGCCAAGGAAAAAGGATTGCCCACAGATTTTTGAACTTTAGTTACTCGCAAACTCATCACAAGGGGGGGGGAGGAAACAGAGCTCCATAACATGACAGGGAGCGTTAGCAAGATCATACTAAGAAAAGCAGGCGAATGGTTTTTGTTTCCTGCCCAGCAAAGGCCTCATTTTTCGGGCTTCGGGGTCCTCACCCGGGGCACCAGCCGCACCAGGAAGGGCTTGCAATGAATAAGAAATCGGAAAGATCCCTTGAGGTCAGGAAGGCATCCGGCTGACACGGGCGAGAGTTGGAAATCTCGCAGGAGGTAAGCAAGGAAGAGGAACGACTCCATGCGGGCTAAGCCTTCCCCCAGGCATACCCGTGCCCCACAGCTGAATGGCACCAGATTCCGTCGGGCCTCAGCAGAGGCTTCGCCCTCCAGGAACCTCTCTGGGTAGAAGAAAAGAGACCAGTCAGATTAACAAGGATAGCCAGTTTAGTCTCGTTGTGAGGGCACCAGACTGGAAAGCAGGAGATTGGAAGTTCTAATCCAGCTTTTAGGTATGAAAACCAACTTTAAGCTCATCCTTCTCTCTAAGGCCAACCCCACTTTACAGGGTCCTTGTTGTGGGGAAAATAAGAGGAGGAAGGAAGGAATGGTGAATGTGTTTGCTACCTTTAGTTATGTATAAAAATAATAAGGCAGGGATAGATAAATAAATAAATAAATAAATAAATAAATAAATAAATAAATAAATAATTAATAGTAAAGTTGGAAGGGACCTTGGAGGTCATCTAGTCCAACCCCCTGCTTATGCAGGAAACCCTATACCATTTCAGACAAATGGCTGTCCAGTCTCTTCTTGAAAACTCCCAGTGTTGGAGCATTCACCACTTCTGGAGGCAGGTTGTTCCACTGGTTAATTGTTCTAACTGTCAGGAAGTTTCTCCTTAGTTCTAGGTTGCTTCTCTCCTTGATCAGTTTCCATCTGTTGCTTCTCGTCCTGCCTTCAGGCGCCTTGGAGAATAGCTTGACTCCCTCTTCTTTGTGGCAGCCCCTGAGATATTGGAACACTGCTATCATGTCCCCCCTCATCCTTCTCTTCATTAAACTAGAATAAATGAATGAATGAACGAACGAATGAACGAACGAACGAATGAACGAATGAACAAATAAATAATATAAAATTAAATAAAACTAGGGAGGAAAGAAACCCCATATCTTCAAAGTTTTTATAATTGGAAAACACTGGGTTAGAGGCTTGGATGGGGCAAAATAAATAAATAAATAAATAAATACGCCACAAATAAGCCACACTTTCCATTCAGAAATGCTTAGCTGAAATCAACAGATTAATATAAAATCCTAGCTTCGTGCCACTTGGGACTTCATTCCCGTAGCTTCGCTGGGTCAAGGAGTCCCTGTGGATTTTACTCTGTTAGCTGTTGCTGTCTATAGGGAGGGGTCTGTTTCAAGGCCATTCAGCCAGGGCTGTCCACAGACGTTTCCATGTTCATATGGCCAGCATGAGGTCAGGATGTCATAGAGTACTGTTACCTTCTTACTGAAGTGGTACCTGTTTGTCTACTTGCACTTGCATGCTTCCAAATTGCTAGATTGGCAGGAGCTGAGGTGAGGACGGGAGCTCAACCTGTCATGTGGCGCTTGGGTCTCGAACCTGGGCTGCCAGCTTTCCAGACAACAAGCCCATTGTCTTAACCACTGAGCCACAGTACCGCCCCATTTTTTTATCTCACTAGGTCAGGGGTCTTCAACCTTGACAACAGTAGTAACTGTCAGAGGGATCTTGGAGTCCTTGGGGACAATCGCTTAAATATGAGCCAGCAGTGTGCTGCAGCTGCCAAAAAAGCCAACACAGTGCTAGGCTGTATTAACAGAGGGATAGAATCAAGATCATGTGAAGTGTTAATACCACTTTACAATGCCTTGGTAAGGCCACACTTGGAATACTGCATCCAGTTTTGGTCACACGATATAAAAAAGACGTTGAGAGTCTAGAAAGAGTACAGAGAAGAGCAACAAAGAGGATTAGAGGAGTGGAGGGTAAAACATATAGGGAACGGTTGCTGGAATTGGGTATGTCTAGTCTAATGAAGAGAAGGACGAGGGGGGACATGATAGCAGTGTTCCAATATCTCAGGGGCTGCCACAAAGAAGAGGGAGTCAAGCTATTTTCCAAAGCGCCTGAAGGCAGGACAAGAAGCAACGGATGGAAACTAAGCAAGGAGAAAAGCAACCTAGAACTAAGGAGAAACTTCCTGACAGTTAGAACAATTAACCAGTGGAACAACCTGCCTGCAGAAGCGGTAAATGCTCCAACCCTGTAAGTTTTTAAGAAGGGACTGGACAGCCATTTGTCTGAAATGGTATAGGGTTTCCTGCCTGAGCAGGGGGTTGGACTAGATGACCTCCAAGGTACCTTCCAACATTATTATTATTATTACTAGCTGTACCCGGCCACGCGTTGCTGTGGCTCAGTGTGGTTAAATGGAAAAGAAAGAAAAGAGAAAGCGCACATTTGTGTTGCTTTTACGTCCAACAGATGGCGCTGTTTTTCAAAAAAAGCATGTTTTACCTGTCACAGGTGTGACATCTATATAATATAGGTATATAAAAACACGCGCGTATTCGAATGCAACATTGTGTCAAAATTTCAATCGGTGAAGAACTTTCAGAGATTTAAGATTTTGAACAAACGAACATTTACATTTTTATTTATATAGATTAACTTTAAGACTTGTGGACTTCAGCTCCCAGAATTCCTCACCGGGTAGGTGTGGCCAGGGTGGGTGTGGCCTATTGGGTGGGCGTGGCCAGCTCTACATCGTTTGCATCAAGGTTGTCTGTGGGGGCCTGAGCAGGAGTGGGACAGATCTGAGGGTCTCTGGCAGAAAGGGGACCAGGGCAAGCGCCAAGGCATTCCTCACAAAGGATGATACCTCCCCAGTGCGTGCCCGGGGCCAACGCGGCAGGGGCCGGTCCCTTGCTATTTCCAGACGGCCTTGTGGAGCTAAGATTGAATGCATTTCAGTATAGATGGCCACCACAAAATTGTACATTGGCTCCCAGGCGGCCTGGGCTAGGGCCAAGGCAGCAGGGGCCATTCCCTCACTTTTTCCAGGATGGCTTCGCGGGCCACATGAAACCACATTGCGGGCCGCATCTGGCCCCCGGGCCTTGTGTTTGACATGTCTGATCTAAGCCAATGTTTCTCAACCTTGGCAACTTTAAAACAGGTGGTCTTCAACAATACTGGCTGTGGACTTCTGGGAGTTGAAGTCCACCCGTCTTAAAGTTGCCAAGGTTGAGAAATACTGCACTAAGCCCAAACCAAGCAAACCTTATCGTGACTTAGTGTGAGACAGGAACTCAGTTGCTCTCTCTCTCTCTCTCAACAATGGCAAAGAGGAGTACCTGGCCTAAACTCCAGAGGATGGTCCCACTTGGTCTCATCATGATGGGCCCCATAGAGGTTGGGAATGACCGTTGTGCCCTTCGGGATGCAGAAACCAGACAGACTTGGTAGAGGACAGGAAACGGAGACAAAAAAAGGAGACATTATATCAACAAGGCTTCAACAATGTAGTTTGCTCTCCTTGCTTACCCTGAGACTGGGTCTTATGGGCATCCAAGAAGAACATCATCAGAGACCCTGTTTGGTCTAGCACAGGGGTAGGCAACCTTGGCTCTTTTATGACTCGTGGACTTCAACTCCCAGAATTCCTGAGCCAGCCACGCTGAGGGGAAAGGGACAGGTTTCCAAGCTGAGCCATGCTGGCTCAGGAATTCTGGGAGTTGAAATCCACGAGTCATAAAAGAGCCAAGGTTGCCTACCCCTGGTCTAGACAGATAAGGCACCAGACTAGAAACCCGGAGACTGTTGAGTTCTAGTCCCGCCTTAGGTATCAAAACTAGCTCGGTTACCAGTACATTATGAGTTCTAGTCCTCCCTGATGCATGAAAGTTGACTGGATGACTTTGGGCCAATCACCAGGAGATGGTGAGTTCTAGTCCCCGTCTGAGGCATGAAAGATGGCTGGGTGATTTTGAGCCAATCAGTCTCTCACAGCCCACAGGGTTGTCCCTGTGGGGAAAGTAGGAGGAGAAAGAAATATTAGATACGTTCACCACCTTGAGTTATTTCTAAAAATAATAAAGGTGGGTTTAAAAAAAAATCTACATTATTTTTTTTTTTAAATAAAATTATCAGTTTCATAACACCTCACAAATGGAGTCATGATGCAGATGAATTCACTGAGGATGCTACCACACACCTGAGTAGAAACCATGGGAAACAAAAAAGGCTCCGGGGTGTCACAGAGAGGCCTAGCCGATTTTGTCACCTAATTATTAACCTGCCTATCAGGGGGGGTTCTCAATTTCTGATGCCTCCCGACGCCAGCTTCTTCCCCAAGCTACATCAGAAGAAAGTGGCCCCATCTCCCTTCTTCATTTCTATCTAATCTATTGTTAAAGACTCTCTTTTCCTCGCATCATGTGAAAGGATCTCAGGTGAGGAAAATCCCTAAAAAAAATAAAAACAATGGATCATTCATTTGGCAACCATTTGAAGTTACAACAGCACTGAAAGATAACAAAGGTGGCTAACAAGTATGTCCCGGAGCACATAACACCAGACTTTTCATTAGAAGACCAAATCACGAAACGGCGTCTCAAGTTACTTTGCCCACTTACTTTCCTCACTTACTTACTTTCCTCCTTCTGCTACAGTGGTTCTCAACCTTTTTAATGCCGCGACCCCAACCGGTCGTACGTCGAGGACTAAACCGGTCGTAAGTCATAAGTCAAGGACTAAACCGGTCGTAAGTCGAGGACTAAACCGGTCGTAAGTTGAGGACTACCCAACCGGTCGTAAGTCGAGGACTTTCCCTGCCCGGGAGTGCCGCGCATGCGTGGTTCCGCCCCCTGCGCCGGCCGAGGCGTAGCTGGCAAGCAGCAGAGACCGAGCAGGCCGACCACCAGCTGGCCCAGCTCAAGGGAGGTAAGGCACCCGCCAGAAAAGGGGAAAAAAATGGCGGACAAAAAAAATGGCGCACAGCCTTGCTTGGCGACCCCCATGAAATGGTCGATCGACCCCAAATGGGGTCCCGACCCACAGGTTGAGAACCACTGTGCTATGTATTCAAGATGGACAGTGATTAATATTTATAGGTATTTATATGTAAGGGTGTAGGTATATACATATGTTGTATATAGCATGTTTATATATGTGTTGTGTGTGTGTACGCCTTTGAGAGAAAGCAACAGAATTTCATTTTTAATGTATGCCAGTGTGCCCACAGTAAGAAATGACAGTAAAGATTATCTTGTCTTATGTCATGCGGGGGAATTCATTAGAAAAAGCAATTATGTTGGGAAGCGGTAAAAGGAAACAAGGCCGCCAAGGAATACGGGAATGGGATAACTCGCTGTGGCCAACTCACCACAACCGTCATCGCAGGACAATTCACCATGGCCAACTTGCCACGTGACAACTTGCTGTGGGACAATTTAACAATTCTATTTATTTAAAATAAATAAAAAGTTACTTTAATTTTTGCCATTCACATTTCATTCTCTTTTGCATCCCTTCTGTAATGATTCTATTCCAACATTTCTTTGGTATTAGTGTAACTCTTGTCCCACAGCGAGTTGGCCGCAGGAAGTTAGCTGCAGCGAGTTGGCAGCGGTGAATTGTCATAGACTCAAAGAACACAGTGGCTGGACACCATCAAAGCTGACACCAGCCGGAGCATGGAAAAACTCAGAGAAGTAGTGCAAGATTGGAAGATGTGGAGAAACCTGGCCCATAGAAATCGCCAAGAGTCAGACATGACTGAATATATATCATCATCACCCTCGTCACCATCACCATCACCACCATCATTATCATTGCAACCATCATCATCACCACTATTGTCATCACCATCACCATCACCATTATCACCCTCACCCTCACCATCATTATCATCGCCACCATCATCATCACCACTATTGTCATCACCATCACCATCACCACCACCATCACCATCATCCTCACCCTCACTATCATCATCACCCACCGTCATCACTATTGTCATCACCATCACCATCATCACCACCACCACCATCACCATCATCATCCTCACCCTCACCATTATCATCGCCACCATCATCACCACTATTGTCATCACCATCACCATCACCATCACCATCGCCACCACCTTCACCATCACCACCACCGCCATCACCATCATCACCCTCACCCTCACCATCATTATCATCGCCACCATCATCATCACCACTATCGTCATCACCATCACCACCCCCACCATCATCACCATCACCATCATCATCCTCACCCTCACCATCATTATCATCGCCACCACCATCATCACCACTATCGTCATCACCATCACCATCACCACCATCACCATCACCATCATCATGACCAGTACTCACACAGGTCATGATGATGACACACCAGGTCACAGGATCCAAATTCAGGTACTTAGCAACGGTTGTATGTACCAGTCATAAGTCCTATTTTTTCAGCACTGTTTTTTTCTGTACTGTTGTAATTTCAAATGGTTACTAAATGAATAGTTGTAAATCAAGAACTACCTGTAACTAAATAACAATGGTTTTTTGGAAGTCTCTGAGCTGCGCTTAGACCTGCTTCGTCCACACTTTGTGTCTTTCCCCACATTCTGGCTAAGGGCATTCAGGGTTTTTAAGCCAAACGAGAACTTGATGCCACAAGTCTGATGCCTTTGACCAGGGGTAGACAACCTTGGCTCTTTTATGACTCGTGGACTTCAATTCCCAGAATTCCTGAGCCAGCATGGCTCAGTATGGAAACCTCTGCCTTTCCCCTCAGCATGGCTGGTTCAGGAATTCTGGGAGTTGAAGTCCACGAGTCATAAAAGAGCCAAGGTTGCCTACCCCTGCCTTTGACTGTTTGATGCCAAGCAGGGTCATGGAGGGGCCAGAAGGCAGGGGGAGGGGAGCAGGAATCCCCTTTCTCAAGCAGAGATTTTGGGGGTGGGGCTTCTTGAACCCTGCTACCTGGTGTTACGGATGGTCATGTGGGGCAGAGCCAGGGGTGCTGATGGGCGCAGGCGCATGGTCTCCCAGATGGTGGCTCGGAGGTAAGGCAGCTGCTCCTGATCGCTATAGGTCGGATCACGGTGGGATCCGATGACAGTGGTTAGCTCTTGGTGGATCTGCTCCTGAATCTGGAGTGGCAGAGAAAAAAGAAGGAACAGGAGAGGAAGAAAGAAGAGCGATGACAGTGCTGAAGTTACAACCTTTGCAACGCCCCCCCCCCCGTGGTCACAGGATCAGAGTTCAGGGCCTGGGCAGCTCATCCATGTTTACAAAAGCAGTGGGTGCTTCAGCTCTCCCCTCCCTCCAACTGGCTCACCTCATCACCCAATTCTGCCCTTTTGGCCATCTGCCCTCCATCACCCATCTCCTTGCCACCCTGTGCTCACCACCCCTGCCTCCCCATCAGACCATCACCATCTGGTGGTGGAGTGGTTAACGTTGAGCATTGCAGGCTAACTCTGCCCTCAGCCTGGAGTTCGATCTTGACAGGGCTCAAGGTTGACTCGGCCTTCCATCCTTCCGAGGTTGGTAAAAATGAGGATCCAGACTGTTTGGGGGCAAATATGCTGACATTGTAAACCGCCTAGCAGGGGTAGGCAATCTTGGCTCTTGTATGACTCGTGGACTTCAACTCCAAATCAAAACTTCAAATCCCAGCATAGGTGGCTCAGGAATTCTGGGAGTTGAAGTCCACAAGTTATAAAAGAGCTGAAGTTGCCTACCCCTGGCCTAGAGAGTGATGTAAAACACTATGGAGCTGTATGTGACTCTAAGTGATTTGGCTATGGCTATCTTCTCCCTCCCACTGCTGACAAGGCACATCTGACCTGATCTTTCTCAAGGTAGTTGTTGGTCATGCACACACACACACACACAAAGGCCTTCCCGAGACAGCAACTGTCACAAAAAAAGGCCAATCTGGGTACTTCTTATCAGCAGTGGGAAGAAGACAGAAAAGGCCCACTGAGGGCAGATGGGGCTTTGTGGAGCAGGAGTTGGAATGGCGTCCCCCTCCTAGCAGGAAGTGGCACCAAGGCCAAAATAGAAGTGGGCTGCTGACAGATAGTCCTGGACTTATGACCACAATTGAGGAAGACCTTGAGAGCCAGGGCAAAGAAATACTGCCTAGGGAATGGTCAGATAAAAGAGGGCATAGTCTGCATAAAGTGTCGTGCCTCCTTCGGAGCCTGAATCTGCGGAGGAAAATGAGCTGGAATGGGACCCTGTGGAGATCGAGGGAGAGGTGTCTGTGGCTTCAGAGGAATGTGGGGAAGAGCAGGCAGAGGCAGGCCAGGGCCTTTTAGGATGGGACAGGATGAAAGGGAGAGACAGAGTTCAGGCAATGAGCAAGGGCCACCCCCACTTGATCCTAGAGCACGGAGAGTGGAGAGAAGGAGGGAACAACGCAGGCAGGCTCAACTACCCGGGAGGAGAGCATCCTACCCCTCTCCACGAGGCACACCTGGAGAATGAAATTTAAGGGGACGCTGTGGGGAGAGGCTTTTGTCGGGAACAAACGCTGATTCCTTGGAGTTTTGTGTGTGTTGTTGCTGATCTCTTGTTCTGTGACTTCTGCTTGGAAACCCGGAAACTCTGACCCTTGGACTGGCTGACAACGTTGCTTGGATGTTTATAAATCTCGGACTGTATTTTGGCTTCCCTTTTGAAACTTTTCAGGCAAGCGTGTATTGACACAGACTCGTTAGGTTTGTGATGTATGTGTCATTCTTTCTTATCTCCGTGGCCTTGAGTAAACTCCTCTCCTAATCAGACTGTGTGTGAAACTACTTGCAGCCAGAGGTGTGTGTGTCTTCCCTTGTTTGGAGGCTTGCCAGAAACGTGGTCGCATTTAGGAAAATTTGGAGTAATTAAAGGGTGGTTTGAATTGCCAACTGACTGCATTGCCTCTGTGCTGTGCCCTGGGTCATCACAATAAAGGGTACGAAAGTGGCTCAGAAGGGTTCATCCTTAACTTCTCAGGGTGTAAAGGAAATAGTGGGAGATTTGTATTTCAGACTTGTGAGATTCTGTTACAATAAAGTAAAGCCTTACAATGAAGTAGAAATAGCTCATCTGGTCATTTTTCCTTTCTAGTCTATCTGGGAAGACTTGACACCCAGTGTTGCCACCACCGAGGAGTGTCACTGTGGAGGCCAGCCGAAAGAGCAGAGATGGGAGGGAAAAGGTGGGTGGGGAAGTTGAAGGGAAGGCAGTCCTTTGCCTTGGAGGAAGTGAGGCCAGGGCTGGGAGGGACCAAGCCAGGACTGGCATAGATCTGGGTGGGTCCTCCCCTAATGACCAAGTGAGATTTGATTAATGACCACAACCAAGGCTTTCAGAACTGCCATTGCTAAATGAGACAGTCACATGATGTCTCGCTTAATGATTTCATTGCTTAGTGACAGATCTGCTGATCCCAATTTTGATCTTTAA
This sequence comes from Protobothrops mucrosquamatus, assembly GCF_001527695.2. Taxonomy (NCBI): domain Eukaryota; kingdom Metazoa; phylum Chordata; class Lepidosauria; order Squamata; family Viperidae; genus Protobothrops; species Protobothrops mucrosquamatus. Next base: position 199,324 of record NW_015387701.1, read on the forward strand.
GTGAGGACTACCTGTACCTTCAACAAAGTTTGCCTTTCAGGTACAGGCAAGCTGTGGCCCTTTTTTTGTTTTTCTAGGACTCCAACTCCAATTACCCCACTATCGGGCAAGTGATGAGGAATAATGAGAGATGTAGCCGAACAACTGGAAGGCCACAGCTTCCCCGGTCAAGGCACATGACTTTGGCCTTCTTCCATGACCTCTGCATGGAGAAAGAAAGAGAGATTAGAAGCAGGAGGAGAGAGCAATAAGACTTATGTACTGCTTCACGGTACGTTAACAGCCCTCTCTAAGTAGCTTACAGAGTCAGCCTATTGCCCCCAGCAATCTAAGTCCTCATTTTACTGACCTCGGAAGGATGGAAGGGTGAATCGCCTTGAGCCGGTCAGGATCGAACTCCTGACAGTGAGCAGAGACAGCCTGCAATACTGCATTCTAATCGCTGCACCACTGCGCTCTTAGATCTTCAACTGAAAGCAAAAATGTAGCCCCAAAAGAGGGAACCTGCTTTGATTTAGAGGACCAGGCTTCTCCGCACCAGCAAACCGTTCATCCTACCTCAGGATGATGTACCAGGAAGGCAATAGCCCAGATGAGCAGGGTTGCTGTGGTCTCCGTGCCTCCAATAAGCAGGTCAACAATGGCCATGTGGACGTGATCCAATAAGAGACCGGTCTCCCCCCATTTTTCAGGGCCGTGGTCACGCAGAAAGTGCAGCATGTCATCCAACATGTCCTGGACCTCTGAAGGGCTACTCAACTCCTAAGAAAGAGAGGAGGGCGTGCAGCAAGACAAGCTGATTTCATCCATCTATTCATCCCATCAGTAAACAATCAACTGCTCAGGGCCCAGTCCCAATAATTCCTTGTCGTTGGCCCCGTTGATAGAAATTCCTCTCCCGTAGCTTTTGACGAGATATGGCTCCCCCACCCCTGTGATAAACACTGGCCCATTTTAGCCTGGTGGTAGAGCTGGAAGATCCTCTCCTCATTCCTGCTCCTAAATTAGTCAATCCTTCTTCTCATATCGTCCTCTTGTCTGTGAGTCTCCATTAAAAAAAACGGTAACCTTATACAGGTAGTCCTCAACTTACAATCGCACAAGGGAACAGAAGATTTGTCATGACGCAGGGCGGTCGTTAAGTGACCGCACACAATTTTACAGCCTTTCCTGCCACGTTCATTAAACGAATCAGCACTGTTGTTAAGTGAGACGTTACGTGACTGCAATTTGCGACTTCCTGCTGGCTTCCCCATTGATTTTGCTTTCCATCTGGGAAGATCACAAATGGGGATCCCGTGACTACCGGATGCTGCAAGCACCGTAAATGTGTGACTGTTGCCAACAGCACCTGAATCACGGTTGTGTGACTGTGGGGAGCCTGTAACTGTCGTAAGTATGAGGGCTGGTTGTAAGTCACTTTTTAAAATGCCATTGCTACTTTGGACAGTTGCCAAACGAATGGTCGTAAGTCGAGGGTTACCTGTATAGCCTAAATGTCGTAGCCATTCTCCACATTCTCACCTGGTGTTTATTCATCTGGCCCTGGATCAAGGCATCCCGGTTTTTGACACAGGAAAGCAGATGCCGCAAAGTAGGGTTGGGAAACACCTAGGGCACAGCAGAGGATCTGAATGAAGTTGGTTTCAGCACAAACACCCAGGACTCTCATACCTCTTCCTGCCTTCTCTTCTTTGGATGTGTTGGATAAATTGACTATTACCCTTTCACATTTTGGGAATGTTATATCTCCCTCGACACTCAAAAGTAGTAAAAGAGGGAAGAGAAGAGAGGAGAGGAGAGAGGAGACAGAAGGGGAGGGAGAGGAGAGGAGAGGAGAGGGAAGGGGAGGGAGAGGAAGGGAGGAGAGGAGAGGAGAGGGAGAGGGAGAGGAAGGGAACGGAAGGGAAGGGAGGAAAGGAGAGGAGAGGAGAAGAGAAGAGAGGAGAGAAGAGGGGATGGAGAGGAAGAGAGGGGAGGAGAGGGGAGGGCAGGGCAGAGAGAGGAAAGGAGGAAAGGAGAGAGGAGAGAGGAGAGGGGAGAGGAGAGGGGAGAGGGGAGAGGGGAGAAGAGGAGAGGGGAGAGGGGAAGGGAGGGAGAGGGAGCGGATTAGACCAAGATTATTACTTGCAAATATGAAAAAAAAAACTGTGATCTTCCTATCTGTCTGGCAGGGAGGTGCCTCCGAGTGCCGCCTCTGGCACGCAAAAACCAGGGGCGCAAAAATGGGCCACCGTGCTGCAAGGCGCAAAAACAGCTGCTGCTGCACCGCAGTGTGCAGGTACAAGGCGCTGCACCATGCAAAAACGGGGCAGGGCTAGTGAGGATCACGCAGGCACTAACCCTGGCCCATTTGCAACATGTGCGTGCTCGTGGCCCTGTGCGTGCATGCACGTGTGTAAAATGTTTCCCCCTCCCTTTTCTTCCAGTCCACCAATTGACAATGGTCGGTGACCTCTGCTCTACCACCTCTATTCGAGCTTGCTAGTCGGCCGCTTCGCCTCCTTTGTGCTGGGCACGGGTCCTGCTCCGGGCGGCGGCGGTGGCCTGATGGACCTGCTGCTGGCAGGGGTGGCAGTACGCGTGCCAACAGAGAGGGCTCTGAGTGCCGCCTGTGGCACCCATGCCATAGGTTTGCCACCACTGCTTTAAGGTAAACAATGCCTCAAAGTTCTTTGAAGAATTTCATCTGTCGGAACCATGACAGAATGGTTGTAAGTCAACGACTATCTGTATATACTACATTATAGAAGGAGAGCACCTATGGAGGCAAAAAATCAGTAGGTGTTTGGCAGCACCTTTTCCAAGTAATCTGCTTTTTTTTCAAAAGGCAGACTCCTTCATTGAGATGAAAATGGATTATCCCAAAGCGTGAGAACCTGGACCTGTTTTGCAGAGCTGGTCAAAGTAGTGTACAGTGCAATGCCTAAGAAGCAGTAAGGTGTAGTGGTTAAGGCATTAGGCTAGAAACTAGCAGACCCTGTGTTCTAGTCCTGCCTTAGGCACAGTTGGGTGACCTTGGGCCAGTCCCTTTCTCTCAGCCCTAGGAAGAAGGCAATGGCATGCCACTTCCAAAAAATCTTGCCAAGAAAACTACTTGGGCTGGTCCAGAGCAATTGCCAGGAGTCAAGACTGACCTGAAGGCACACCCCCCCCCCCAAAAAAAAAGCCCTCTAAGCAGGTCTCACCCTGAAGATGGGAAGAAAATCAAGAATTTGGACAGAAGCAGCGCTCCAATTTTCAACCAGTTCGATCATGCAGCTATGCATCCCTTTGATGGTGGAAATGTCCTATGATAGACAAAAAGACAGAGGTAGCTTGGAGAAGACAATCCACTGGAAAGCAGAGCAATTACACAGCAGGTCGGAAGACTCACCACCGCCCCAAATATCAGGGTAAAGATGACCGCAGCAGTATGCAGAGAAAAGTCGTGGGCCACATCCACAGGTTGTCCACTGTAACTGTGGAAAACCTGTTGAGTCACAAGAGAAAAATATGCTGTCAACGCTGCTAACATCGGATGTTCTTGCTTTGACAACATATGGAGATGCAGCCATTTTCCTTTACTTTATGTTTTACTCTTAGAGTTATAATTAGATGATACTGGGTGGGGGGAGGAAGAATGTGCATGGGAGATTAGTTAGACAAAACAATACTGTGTAATGGTGAGAACCAAGGCTGTTTGTAATAAGAGATGATAAGACATGGCGGGTTGAAGAACTGATGGGAAAGCCTGCATTTCAAACTAATTGGAGAATGTGATTTATGACTGTTATTTAGAAGAGGGAATTGTGCTTTGATACTATGTGCTCAGGGGAGGGGAAGTCAGATTTTGGCTTGGACTATGTACATGCCAATGTGTTGCTACTCGAATAAAGATTCTTTAAGGTAAACAATGCCTCGAAGTTCTTTGAAGAGTTTCATCTGTCGGAACAATGACATATGCCTTAGATTAGGGGTCCCCAACCTGTGGGCCATGGTTCACTAAAGGGCCATTAGGGGTTTGCAACCGGGCGGTGGAGATGGCTGGCGAGCGGCACACACACACACACACACACACACACACACACACACATACACAGGCTCACTTGTGAGGGTGAGTACGTGTGCATGCGCTCGATTTAAGTGAGCAGGAGGCGCGCATGCACGCTGCTCATGCAAATGGAGCTGCACTCACACAGGCTTGGCAACCGCTCGCACGGAAGCCTCCCCTCTCCCCACCCCCAACAATCTGCAAAGTCAGAAACATTGAGGAACTCTGCCTTAGATCACACACATGCACAAACACACCTATTTCTACCACTGTCAATGTCATCCAGTAGGCTGACACTCTTTTCAGAAAAGCATAAATCGTTGCATCTTCCCTCAAGGGTGGGACAGGATAAAGTCAGAAGGTCACGCTGCTGGTTGCATCAAGGGAGATTGGTTGTTTTGTTTCTGTTTTTATTGCTTTGTTATTTTTATTTTGTATGTGACCTTTTGGAATATAAAACGTAGAATAGAAGAACAGAGTTGTAAGGGACCTTGGAGGTCTTCTAGTCCAACCCTCTGCTCAGGCAGGAAAACCCTACACCATTTTAGACAAATGGCTGTCCAGTCTCTTCTTAAAAACTCCCAATGTTGGAGCATCCACCACTTCTGGAGGCAGGTTGTTCCACTGGTTAATTGTTCTCCTTAGTTCTAGGTTGCTTCTCTCCTTGATTTTGTTTTGTATAACTCTTGGGAGCCACCCAGAGTTGCAGATCTAAGATGACAGAGTGCCACAACAAATAATAAAGCTGATCCAGCTAACGTGGAGTAACATAAGTGAAGGGGACAATGAGATTATTTACAGCAGCGGGGGGGGGGGGGTTGTAGGCCATAAAGCACCCATTCTGTGGTCATCATAATTTAAATGTTGTAATACAATTGGTAGTTAAGCTAGGACTGCCTGCATAATAAAGGATGTATGGCCACTACACGTACATTACATGCAAAAAATGAGAATGAATGGGGAGTTTTTTACCCCCTTTCCCCATTTTTTAAAACATTAAAAAGTAGATTCTACATCAGCATCTTCAGCTTCAGCAACTTTCAGTCCAGATGCCTGGACTTCCCCTCCTTTTCAAGGTCACCTTGGAGAGGTGTTGAGCCTGGTCCTGCACAATCTTCTCCATGTCTCCTCGCAGGCTGCGCTGGAAGGCCATGTGGGCGAGTTTGCGTTGCAAGCGCCACGTTGGTGTGTAGTTCCCCAGCGAGAGGTCTTTGCCTCCCTTGGAAATCAAGTGGGCTGGAGAAGAGAGGTAGGAAGAAGAGGTTAGAACTAGCCCTCAAGGAAAAGGATGTAGAGAAATGGCAAAAATCTACCCTCTGCCTACAGAAGGAAACAGATGCCCAAAGCTTGGAAAAATCCTGTTCTGCTGATATTGATTGGGTACCCTCAAGCGACAGGGGTAAGAATAGCATGTTCTTCCCAAGACTGGATGGAGTGGAGGTGTGGTGGCCTAGTAGTTAAGACACTGGGCTTGTCGACTGGAAGGTTGGTGTCAAATCTACAAAACTACTCTGGCTACAGCCATTTTTCTTCATTTTTTGGCTTTCCACAGCCTTTCCACGGGGGGAGGGAAGGGGCATTCTTCTAGTTCAGTCATAACAATAACTTTCTTGTGGGAACCAAGGTCAAATTGCTTGATAATTTGGTGGGCTAGAACTACCGTTAGAGAGCCCACCAAAGGTGTTAATTGGAGATTGTGATTTATGACACATATAGTGGGTGGGAAGTTTAACTTTTACTTTGTAATCTTTTGAGGGAGGGGACTTCCAGTCTTGGTTTCACCTATGTTTGTGCTGATATTATGTAGCCATTAAAAGTATTCTTTGAGGAAAGCAATTGCCTCAGAGTTCTTATTTCTACTGGTCTCATCTATCGGAACCATGACCGTGGGCAGTTCGAGACCAAGTATTATATGACTGCTTGAGTTCCTGTTACTTGCTCCAGCTCCTACCAAGTGAACAGTTCAAAAGCATGCAGATGTGAGTACATAAATAGATACCACTTTAGTGGGAAGATAACAGCATTCTGTGTGCCTTGGCATATAGTCATGCTGGTCACATGAGCACCAAAGTGTCTTTGGACGCTGCTCACTCCCTCAGCTAAGAAACGGAGAAGAGCAGTGCCCTGTAAAGTTGGACATGACTGGACAGGGGAAATCTTTACCTTTTCCTTTCTACCAGATTGGATGTTTCAGTCTTACAAGATTGGATGTTCCAATCTTGTTAACCTTTGTCAGCCTTTTAGAAAACTTTCAAGCTTCCCCCACGGTTGGGGCTGGGAAGTTGGGTGATCCTGACCTGTACAGGTAGTCCTCACTTAACAACCGATCGCTTAGTGGCTGTTCAGTTACAACAGACCTCCCCAAAGCTATTTATAACCTTGGTCTGGAGTTCCGACAGCCACACCTATATACAGCCCACAGTCATGTGATCATATTTTGGGCACTTGGCAACCGGCTCACATTTATTTATTATTTATTTGTATCTCACTTTTATTTTTTTATTTATTTTATAAATAACTCAGGCAGCGAACATATCCAATACACCTTCCTCCTCCTTTTTCTCTGCAACAACGACCCTGTGGGGTGGGCTGCATTGAGATAGCATGCCTGGCCCAAGTTGCCCAGCTGGCTTTCATGGCTGAGGCAGGACTCGAACTCACCATCCCCTGCTTTCTAGCTTGGTACCTTAACCACTAAACCAAACTGGCATTTATGGCTATTTATGGCATCCCACAGTTACGAGACTACGATTTATTTATATTTTTTGCCAGCTTCTGGTGTTTACTTCCAGTTTCCAGCAAAAAAAAACACCTATTGAAGAAAAAGGGTTGACTTAACAACCGTTGAAAACAAAGTGGTAAAATTGGGCAGGGTCACATGATGAGCCATTTAATGACTGCCGTGACATGCGACCATAATTCGGGCTTCAATTACTGCTGTAAGTGGAGGACAACCTATGTGGTGGGAATCCATCCATGGTGGCTTGTAAGCATAGTTTATGGCTTAGATCAGGGGTAGGCAACCTTGGCTCTTTTATGACTCGTGGACTTCAACTCCCAGAATTCCTAAGCCAGCATGGCTCAGCTTGGAAACCTCTCCCTTTCCCCTCAGCATGGCTGGCTCAGGAATTCTGGGAGTTGAAGTCCACGAGTCATAAAAGAGCCAAGGTTGCCTACCCCTGGCTTAGATGAACCCAGCAAAGTGCAAGTTTTTTTCACAGTCAAACAAATCCTATTTCTCTGCAATGCGCGGTCCTCTCTCTCGCTGGAGCTGGCTAACAAAATGGCTCTCAAGCCACGATTTGATCTAAGTTCATTACCAGAATTACAAACAATCCGGGGAATCATTACCCAGAAAGCTTTCAGGCCGTCCAGCGAAGTCAGACCATTTTCGCATCAAAGCCTCCCGAATTAATTCGGAGCTGTTCAGCACAACCACAACTCAGCAAGGGAAAGACAGAAAAAGAAGAAAAAGCAGTTTAAAAAAACAGTATCTTTTCAAAGCTAGTCCTCAAAAACCCCAAACATTAATTAGGAAAGAAAGAAAGAAAGAAAGAAAGAAAGAAAGAAAGAAAGAAAGAAAGAAAGAAAGAAAGAAAGAAAGAAAGAAAGAAAGAAAGAAAGAAAGAAAGAAAGAAAGAGGGAGGGAGGGAGGGAGGAAGGAAGGAAGGAAGGAAGGAAGGACAGTGAATTTGCAAGTTATTAAAATTCAAATCTATGTACAGAACTGGTTCTTAACAGAATCCACATTGCTCATGGAGAATTTGCTTCATTACTTTAAAGAATTAGTAACTTTAATCAAAAGTACTGCTTTTGGCTGAAAACACAGCATCAAAGAGGCCTTCCTGCTCCCATCGAGTTAAGAGCTATTGCACTATAAAACAAGCCAGCTCAGGACATGGATTCTGCATTTTCTAAACCAGCGGCCCCCCAATCTTTTGGGCACCAGGGTCCAGTTCCGTGGACAGAGGTTTTTCTGCTGACCAGAGAGTGCATAATTTCGCATGCTGCCTGCATCGCACAGATGGGGCTTCGGTGGTTTTATGCAGTCCGGTTTCTGGCATGCCACGGACGGAGAGTTGGGGACCCCTGCTCTAAATAGCTCCAGTAAAGGAACTAGTTAGTCATTCTTACATTTTTAGGAAGTGTCTTCTCCATGTTTAGGTGAAATCTGCTTCCCCACAATTTCCCCCTGTTTGGAACGTGGCTCAGGTTTCCAAAGACAAACAAACTCACTTGGGATTCCAGGAGTAGAGTTTTAGTGAGATTATAACTTTTGCAAAAGTTGGTGGTCTTAAACTCTCGCAGGAGACCAAGCCACTTCTATAATTTTTAAAAGCACGTATTTATATTTTTTCATGATGCTAGTTTCTCCCCCCACTATCGCACTCAAGCCCACCTGCTAATCCCGATCAGCTAATCTGAGGTGCCTAAACAGAATAAATTTTTGTTCATTTCCCCCCCCCCCCAGGAAAAAGCCTCTTGCATTTGCTGTATCTGTTAACCATGACCTGTAGCTGGCATAAGCTCTATCTTTGTTTTTGTGTTTCCTCTGCTTGCAGTTATGTCTGGTTTCCGATGACCTATTTTTCTGTCTAATATCACAGCAACTATTTTGCGTGTGTCAAAACTCCTATTTTTAAAAGCTTAAGTTACTCCATTTTATCATTGTTAAACTCACTCCTTAAATCTTAGCTAGGATTATTAAGATTATATTTCATTAAGCAATGTCTAATACATATTTCTTTCTTACACCCCCTAGCATGCTTTCATACACCCTAAATTTTGTCAGCGTGTTTTCCCTATCTTATCTTCTAAAGATAACTTTTATCTTTAACTTCTATCTTCTAAGCTCTAACGATAGCTTCTAAAGCTGAGGAACAACCTGCCAACACTGGAAGTTTTTAAGAAGAGACTGGACAGCCATTTGTCTGAAATGGTATAGGGTTTCCTGCCTGAGCAGGGGGTTGGACTAGATGACCTCCAAGGTCCCTTCCAACTTTATTATTATCATCTGTAAGCCATCCAGAGTCACTTTGGATAGTGAGACAAATTTAATACATAAACATAAATAAAAAAAGTTCCACCCATCTGGAAAATTCTTTTTTATAAAACGCCTATAAGCCATCAACAAGGGAAAATAATCTGGAAATCGTCTTGCTTTCCAGTTTAAAGCCCCGTTCTAAAATAACATGCTGCAAAGATTTTTAAAAATCCAACTTGGGAAAAGAAGCAAGAAAGTTTGGGAAACAAGCACGGAAGCCCAAGCAGCAGCAAAAAAAAAAAAAAAACAGCCTCGGGAACGCGATGCCACTATTTTTTGGAAGACTAAAAATTCCACAAATAGGTAGGCTTTAGCTGAATTTCCCCCCAATGGCTCCCTGTTTACCCCCAACACCCCCAAACACAGCTCTGCCCCCCAAAAAACATTCAAGAAGTACCTTTCTTCCCACATTGGAGGCGGTAGATGGGTCCATAATGCTGGGCTAACTGGAGGAAGTGGACTGGCAGGTCGGCATGCAACAGGTGGTGGAGATTGCCCACTAAGGGCCAAGATGGGGGGCCTGGAAGCTCCCACGGTTGCTTCCTCCAGCTCAGCCCTCCCTGAAGCCACCTCAGGAGGGCCACAACCAGGAAGACCAAGACCAAGAATCCAGCCCAGAGCATTGTTAAATCAGCCAGGTGAGGCTCCTTGCATTGGAGGGCAAGTCTATTCAATTGTGGGGTAGGGAGGAGGAGATGAGACTCTGCCCCACATCAAAACCACTCACCAGCCTCCCTTATTCCACTTCTCCAGAGCTGCAGGGCAGGGCGCCACCCAGATCTATCTAAGAAAAAAATGCTTCCCTCCCACTGACCACGTGCAACTGTCAACATGAAGGCCAGCTCAGGCCCCCATCCTTGAAACGGGGACAGATTGATGGTTTGAGAATGTCCCTTTTCTCCTTGACTTGGCCCGCAAGAAAGAATAACAAGAGCTGGAAGGGACCTTGGTGGTCTTCTAATCTAAGGAAGGGAACATGTTTTGCGTAGCCGCCGAAGGACGAAATCTACGTCCTAAAGGAAGATTGGGTGTTCTTTTTTGTTTTTCTTCTTTTTCAGGCCCTCTTCTCCCCCCCCCAAATAAACATGGACGCTGTGCAACGAATGGGCCTTCCTGTTGCAAGTCAGGGATCACTGAGATTCAACTAACACAGGGGTAGGCAACCTTGGCTCTTTTATGACTCGTGGACTTCAACTCCCAGAATTCCTGAGCCAGCATGGCTCAGCTTGGAAACCTCTCCCTTTCCCCTCAGCATGGCTGGCTCAGGAATGCTGGGAGTTGAAGTCCACGAGTCATAAAAGAGCTGAGGTTGCCTATCCCTGCACTAACACATCCCTCGCCATTGGGCATACTGGCCGGGCAGTGGCAGATGGTAATGTTGCCCATCTCGAAAAGTCCCCAAAGATGCTTTTTTTCCCCAAAAGGCAACTGGACTTTGGTTTTTTTTTTAAAGACATTTAGCTTCTCATCCAAGAAATGTCTTCAAGGAAAAACAAAGCCCAGTTGTCTTTTGGGGGGGAAAAAGTACCTTTGGGACAACCACGGCCTGAATGACTGAGAATCTCCATAACCATCTGGAAAAGAAAGAGGTGTTTGCACCCATTATACTTACAGTATATGTCAGGGGTAGGCAACCTTGGCTCTTTTATGACTCATGGACTTCAACTCCCAGAATTCCTGAGCCAGCCATACTGAGAGGACAGGGAGAGGTTTCCAAGCTGAGCCATGCTGGCTCAGGGATTCTGGGAGTTGAAGTCCATGTGTCATAAAAGAGCCAAGGTTGCTTACCCCTGGTATAGGTAGTCCTCAATTTATAACCACAATGGAGTTGTTGCTAAGCAAGACACTTGTTGTTTTGCCCCGTTTTACCTTTCTTGGCAGAGTTGTTAAGCGAATCACTGCAATTGTTTAGTTAATAACACAGCCGTAAAGTGAATTTGACGTTCCCATTGACTTTCCTCGTCAGAAGGCCACAAAAGGAGATCACGTGATCCCAGAAACTGCAACTGTCATAAATATGAGCCAGTGGCCAAGTCTCTCAACTTTGATCACATGACCCCTGGGAGGCTGCAACAGCCGTAAGTGTGAAAAACGGTTGTAAGTCACTTTTTTCAGTGCTGTTGTAACTTCGAACGGACGAACTACTGCAAATCAAGGGCTACCTGTAGAAGAGCTAAGACACATCAGGAGAGCAATGGGAATCCTTAGCAGCTAAGGCTTAGCTGCATTGTTGATTTTTGCCCTTCATTCCGCTGGGTTTACTATTTTATTTCTTTGCGGTTTTTGATGCTGATGGATGCAATTCTAGAATTTCGCCTTGCGGCTTATCAGAAGTGACACAGTATCTCCACACTGTAATTTGTTTTGCAGAAATTCTCCCGCACTGGGGTGGGGAGGGGTTGGTGTCCAAGGTCCTTCTTGACTTCTCTGTTTAACTCTGTCGTTTCTGAGCCTTTCTTGGCAGGTCCCTAAACAATTCACTGGGAAAGAGAGGGCTGGATTGATCAATTGGGTGAATAACTACTACTACTACTACTACTACTACTACTACTACTACTACTATGAAGAAGACAAACTAGAAACAAAAATTAAAATAAGCAAGAAAATGGCAAGAGATCACCTATCCAACCTTGATGAATATAAATCATCGGGACCCGACAGATTACATCCCAGAGTTCTGAAGGAGCTAGCAGATGTTATCTCAGAACCATTGCACCACATCTTTAAAAAATCCTGGAGCATGGGAGAAGTACCTGAGGATTGGAAAAGGGCCGGATGTTGTTCCCATCTTCAAGAAAGGGGGGGGGAAACGGACCCAGGAAACTACAGACCAATCAGTTTAACATCAATACCTGGGAAAATCCTGGAAAAGATAATCGAAAAACAGATCTGCGAACAACTAGAACAGTGGTGGCGAACCTATGGCACGGGTGCCAGAGGCGGCACTCAGAGCCCTCTCTGTGGGCACGCGTGCCGTCGCCCCAGTCCTAGGCCTTCAGCTGGGTTTTATAAAAACCTTTTCTCTTTAGGCCTCTGCTGCCGTGTACAAAAAAAAAAAGGTTCAATCAATCAGTCAATTTCAACTTCTCGCGGGGAAAAAAAAAGATCTTGCAAAGTTGGGATTGATTGAACTTTTTAGTCCCACCCAGTCTGCTGTTACCACCGCAGCCACGCCCACCCAATGGGCCACACCCACCCAATGGGCCACACCCACCCGGCACCCGACAATGCATAAGTGGGTTTTGGGTTGCAGTTTGGGCACTCGGTCTCTAAAAGGTTCGCCATCACTGAACTAGAAGCTAACAAAGTTATAACCAGTAGCCAGCAGGAGTTTGTCAAAAACAGATCATGCCAAACCAATCTTATTTCATTCTTCGATAAAGTGACTAAACTAGTAGACCAGCAAAACGCTGTGGACATAGTATACTTTGACTTCAGTAAGGCATTTGACAAAGTAGACCACAACCTGCTGCTTAACAAGCTAGAAAAAGGTGGGATAGACAACAACACCATCAGATGGATCTGTAGCTGGCTGACAAACCGTACTCAGCGAGTAGTCCTCAATGGTATTACATCCACATGGAGAGAAGTAAGCAGTGGGGTACCACAAGGCTCCATCTTAGACCAGTACTCTTCAATATCTTCATCAATGACTTAGATGAGGGAATTGAAGGGGAACTCATCAAATTTGCAGATGACACTAAACTGGCAGGAATAGTCAACACCCCAGAAGACAAGCTCAGGATCCAAAAAGATCTTGACAAACTCGAACAACGGGCCCTTTCCAACAAAATGAGTTTCAATGTGGAGAAAAGCAGTTTTACATTTAGGCAGAAAAAAATCAAAGGTTTAAGTACACATTAGGCGAGACCTCGCTCAAAAACAGCAACTGAAAGAGGGATCTTGGAGTCCTAGTGAACGATCACCAGCAGTGTGCAGCAGCAGCCAAAAAAGTTAATACACTCCTGGGTTATATAAACAGAGGCACAGAATCAAGATAACGCGAAGTATTAGTGCCGCTTTAGACCACACCTGGAATACTGCAACCAATTTTGGTCACCATACTACAAAAAAGATGTTGAGACCTTGGAAAAAGTTCTTCAGAGAAGAGCAACTAAAATGACCAAAGGCCTGGAGACTAAAACATATGAAGAATGGCTGCAGGACGTGGGTTTGGCTAGTCTAAAAAAAAGAAATATGGCTGACATGATAGCAGTATTCCAGTATTTGAGAGGCTATAACAGAGAAGAGGGGGTCAAATTATTCTCCAAAGCACCAGAGAAGACAAGAAACAATGGTTGGAAACTGATCAAAGAGAGAAGGAACCTGGAATTAAGGAGAAAGTTCTTAACAGTGAGGACAATTAACTAGTGGAACACCTTCCCTTCAGAAATCGAGGGCGCTCCATCACTGGAGGTTTTTAAGAGACTAGACAGTTACTTGTCTGAAATGGTATAGGTTCTCCTGCTCAATCAGGGGGCTGGACTAGAAGATCTCCAAGGTCCCTTCCAGCTCTATTCTATTCTATTTGGAAAGGACCTTGGAGGTCTTCTAGTGAGAAATGAATGTGATATGTCAATGGTGGCGAACCTATGGCACGCGTGCCAGAGGTGGCACTCAGAGCCCTCTCTGTTGGTGCGTGCACCACCGCCAGCAGCAGATCCATCAGGACGCCACTGCCGCCCGGAGCAGGAGCCCCACCCAGCACAAAGGAGGCGAAGCGGCCAACTAGCAAGCTCGAGTAGAGGTGGTAGAGCAGAGCTCACCAACCGTTCTTGGACTGGAAGAAAAGGGAGGGGGAAGCATTTTGCACTGCAAATGGGGCGGGGCTAGTGCCTGCGTGATACTCACTAGCCCTGCCCCGTTCTTGCGCGATGCAGCGCCTTGTATCTGCACCCCGCAGTGCGGCGGTGGCCGTTTTTGCGCCTTGCAGCATGGTGGCCTATTTTTGCGCCCCCAGTTTTTGCGTGCCAGAGGCGGCACTCAGAGGCGCCTCCCTGACCCCCCCCCCCCCGAGGGCACCACAATGCTGATGCAGCCCTGGCACTTTGCGATAAATAAATGGGTTTTGGGTTGCGGTTTGGGCACTTGGTCTCTAAAAGGTTCGCCATCACTGTGATATGTTATTTTGAATATATACTAACAAGAAGAATGATATGCATTAATTAATTGATACTGTTTATGATTAGCGTTTATTACACTTATTACAATATCAACTATTGTTAACTGAACATACGTACCCAGACAATAGTCTGTTTGCTAAAGATTGGAAATGCTATTGGGGGATAACCCCAATGTCGACCCCAACCCACCCCCCCAACACCAATCCTGATTCCAACCCCACCCTAAACCTTAATCCCTATTCCAGCGGTTCTCAACCTATGGGTCGTGACCCCATTTGGGGTCGATCGACCATTTCACGGGGGTCGCCAAGCAAGGCTATCCGCCATTTTTTTCCCCCTTTTCCGGCAGGTGCCTTACCTCCCTTGAGCTGGGCCAGCTGGTGGTCAGCCTGCTCTGCCGCTTGCCGCTTGCCAGCTACGCCTCGGCCGGCGCAGGGGGCGGAACCACGCATGCACGGCGCTCCCGGGCAGGGAAAGTCCTCGACTTACGACCGGTTGGGTAGTCCTCGACTTACGACCGGTTTAGTCCTCGACTTACGACCGGTTTAGTCCTTGACTTACAACCGGTTGGGGGTCGTGGCATTAAAAAGGTTGAGAACCACTGCCCTATTCTATTCCCAACCCTATAAAACTCAATAACGTTCTATTAAAAAAAAAAAGACGCATTTGCTAACGGCAGCGTTGTGGTAGAAAAACAACAGAAACAAAACAGAGTAGTTATGTGTGAATCATAAGAAATAGGAATTACTTCAGAAGTGTTTCTGTTCAGCTGCTGGTTTGGGTATGATGAAAATTGTTGGATTGCGTTCTTTCATTAAAAAAGGTGGATAGAGTAAGTAAAGTCAATAGGGCAGTGGTGGTGAACCTACGTATGGCACAAGTGCCAGGGGCAGCACTCAGAGCCCTCTCTGGGGGCACACGCACCATGCCCTGGAGATGGCAACTGTCCCTCTTCAACCAGCTGCCTGCTAACTTGCCGAGGTCCCACGTGGCCGGATGCATCCCAGCATGGATGGTTTCCCTCCCCCCCTCCCATCCCTCCTGGCCTCACCTGCTCTCCTTTTCCAGGGCATGACCCACTGCATCGCCTCCTCAGCTGTCAGCTGGCCATCCAGCTCAGAGGAGGCTTCTCTGAACTGCTAGCAGTAGGCTGCCGAGCCCTAGAGCAGGGATGGCGAACCTTTTAGAGACCAAGTGCCCAAACCGCAACCCAAAACCCATTTATTTATCGCAAAGTGCCAGGGCTGCATCAGCATTGTGGTGCCCTCGGGGGGGGTCAGGGAGGCGCCTCTGAGTGCCGCCTCAGGCACGCAAAAACTGGGGGTGCAAAAATAGGCCACCATGCTGCAAGGCGCAAAAACGGCCACTGCTGCACTGCGGGGTGCAGATACAAGGTGCTGCATCACGCAAGAACGGGGCAGGGCTAGTGAGTATCACGCAGGCACTAGCCCCGCCCCATTTGCAGTGCAAAATGCTTCCCCCTCCCTTTTCTTCCAGTCCAAGACCGGTTGGTGAGCTCTGCTCTACCACCTCTACTCGAGCTTGCTAGTTGGCCGCTTCGCCTCCTTTGTGCTGGGTGGGGCTCCTGCTCCGGGCGGCAGTGGCGTCCTGATGGATCTGCTGCTGGCGGTGGTGCATGCGCCAACAGAGAGGGCTCTGAGTGCCACCTCTGGCACGCATGCCATAGGTTCACCACCACTGCCCTAGAGTGTGTCAGTCGACGGGCCGGCAGGCTGTGGCTGCTGATGGACACTGTCGGCCCCCATGCGCTCGCTGGTCTCTGTGCGCAGAGGCCAATGGTGTCAGGCAACAGCCACCCCGGCCCCTGCCTCACCTTGCCCTGCGACAATGGCACCCCCGCCCTCCTCGCCTTGCCTCGCCTCACCCTGCAGGACGAGCCTCCTGCCCACCGCCCCACCTGCCAGAGACTCCCTGGATCTCCCCCAACCCTGCCTGGCCCCCACAGGCACCCCTCCCCACGAGCAACATTGAGGTGATCACACCAACCTTGGCCACACCCATCCAGTCTGCCATGACCACAGCCACGCCCATCCAGTGGGCCACGCCCACCTGGCACCCGGCGATAAATAAGTGGGTTTTGGGTTGCAGTTTGGGCACTCGGTGTCTAAAAGGTTCACCATCACTGCAATAGCCAGCAGGGAATCGTGGGAATCAAATAGTGGACAGAAAAAGGGAAGGGCAAGGGGAAGGGATGAGCAGCGAGCAATATCCCAAAGAATAAGAAGCGTAAAAGATTTTATTTTAAACACTGATGTGCAAAAATACAGGGCAAATTTTAAAACAGGAAGCGATTTTTCAGTCCCCATTGTTGGCACGAGGCTCCGTTCGAAGCAGAGACGGCGGAAGAACTTGAAACATGGGTTACTGTGTGACACTCGTCCTTCCTGGCAGTTAGGCCGTTCGTTTCTTCTCTCGTCTTTTAGAGCCCCATCTCTGGTCACCTTCCAAGCAGGGCGGTGGGTGGGAAGAGGGAAGAAGAGGTCAACCCCTTTGGGAATTCCAGCAAGAGGAAGGGGCCAAGCTGAGACTTGCAATTCATGGAATAGGGGGGGTGTAAATTCGGTCGTCTCCTCCTCCAAAGCAGTTGCGGGGTGCTCCCCCTGCAGCTTTGGAGCCTCAGAAAGTAACCTCTTCAGCCGGGACAGTCAGGGGAACGGAGCTTATCCCAAGCCCTGATCGATGCCACGGATCCGTCGAGCTAACTGGATGTCCCTGGGATGGAGAGTGACCCGCTTGGCATGGGTAGTGCACAGGTAGGCATCTTCCATGAGATGCACCAAAAAGGCTTCAGCTGCCTTGGGAGGGAGAAACACAAGAGACAGAGAGACGTAAGAGACACGAGAAAGAGAGAAAGGAAGGGAGAGAGGGGGGGGACATACAGTACATATAGGGCAGGGGTAGGCAACCTCGGCTCTTTTATGACTCATGGACTTCAACTCCCAGAATTTCTGAGTCAGCATAGCTGACTCAGGAATTCTGGGAGTTGAAGTCCATGAGTCATAAAAGAGCTGAGGTTGCCTACCCCGATATAGGCTTAATTTGGGAGCATTTTTTTTTTACCCCTCCTGGCAGGTTGCACTTTGTGCCCTCTCCCAAGCTGGCGGAAAACTTTCCTAGCTTTACATTTGCTGCCTCCATGACCAAATCCATCTTCCGCCCCTGTGGTCCCTCTGATGTTCCTCCAAAGTAACGGGCAGGGACGTACGAAGCCATTGGCACCACATTGTCCTGAGCAGAGAATGGCCAGCTTGAAGTGGTTCGTGCTCAAATGGTACAGAATATGACATAGACTCAGAGGGAAGAGTTTTGGGCAGAAGGGGGAGAGGCAGGAAGAGAGACAGGGAGATAAGAGTTGGTGCTGAGGGAAAATGGGAGGATAGAATGAGGAGGATTTATATTAGATAAATATTAGATATCTAATATAGAGTGGAGTAGAGTAGAGTAGAGTGGAGTGGAGTGAAGTGGAATGGAATAGAATAAGGAATAGAATAAGGAATAGAATAGAATAGAATAGAATAGAATAGAATAGAATAGAATAGAATAGAATAGAATAGAATGAATAAATAGAATAGAATAGAATAGAACAAGAAATAGAGTAGAATAGAATAGAATAAGGAATAAATAGAATAGAATAGAATAGAATAGAATAGAATAGAATAGAATAGAATAGAATAGAATAGAATAGAATAGAATAAGGAATAGATAGAATAGAATAGAATAGAATGAATAAATAGAATAGAATAGAACAAGAAATAGAGTAGAATAGAATAGAATAAGGAATAAATAGAATAGAATAGAATAGAATAGAATAAGGAATAAATAGAATAGAATAGAATAGAATAGAATAGAATAGAATAGAATAGAATAGAATGGAATAAGGAATAGAATAGAATAGAATGGAATAGAATGGAATAGAATAGAATAGAATAGAATAGAATAGAATAGAATAGAATAGAATAGAATGAATAAATAGAATAGAATAGAATAGGAATAGAATGAATAAATAAATAGAATAGAATAGAATAAGGAATAGAATAGAATAGAATAGAATAGAATAGAATAGAATAGAATAGAATAGAATAGAATAGAATAGAATAAGGAATAGAAGAGAATAGAATAAGGAATAAATAGAATAGAATAGAATAGAATAGAATAGAATAGAATAGAATAGAATAAGGAATAGAATAGAATAGAAGGCAGCTTTATAATAAAGACAGTGTTAGTACCCATAGTTGCTGCTTCTTGTCTAGAAGGGGTGATATCAATCTTGCATGTCTAAAATCATATCTCTCCCCCCACCCCCTTTACCCTTACAATCCAGGAAACTAGAGAGGGTCCCCTTCTGAGACGTATGCCATGACCTTTGTCTAGTCTGCTTCTGTCTCTCGAGGACATTCTCACAGAAGCTCACAGGGAAAAGAATAAGAACGGGGAGTGGGGGGGGTAGGATGTCACCCATTGCTGTTCCTGAGAGCAGACCTCTTCACCACTCAGCCCCGCCTGATCACTTACCTCCTGCAAGGCAAGAAGTGCCGTGGCCTGCCACATCATGTCAAGCCCTCGGGTATATTCCAGGCAGATCTCCCGCACCTGTGGAGAGGTGGGAAAGAAACGGGGAGAGATCGCTAGGTAACCTCGGAAGAGCTTCCTTTGTTCCAGGTTGCAGTTGTTAAATTAGCAACACGTTCGGTGGATCTGGGTTTCCCCATGAACTTGGCTTGTCAGAAGGCTGCCAAAGGTGATCTCGTGACACTGCAACTCCCGCCGTAAAGGCGAGTCCGTGGTCAAGCGTCCAAATTTTGATCCCATGACCACGGGGATGCTGCAACGGTCCTGAGTGTGAAAAATGGTCATGTCGCCTTTTTCAGTGCCGTTGTAATGTCAAACGGTCACCAAGTGAACTGCTGTAAGTCAAGGACTACCTGTATGAGTAGCAGTCCTCTTCAGCCAGCTAATCTCTCAATATGAACTGCCAATTCCATCATTCCCAGCCAATGTGGGACTGTGTTGAGCTTGGTTCCTGGCAGAAGGAAAGGGTTTGCCATTACCTTCCTCTGAGATATATATCCATCTCTCTCTCTCTCTCTCTCTCTCTCTCTCTCTCTCTCTCTCTCTATATATATATATATATATATATATATATATATATATATATATATATATATATATATATATATATATAGAGAGAGAGAGAGAGAGAGAGAGAGAGAGAGAGAGAGAGAGAGAGAGAGAATATATATATATATATATATATATATATATATATATATATATATATATATATATATATATATATATATATATATATAGAGAGAGAGAGAGAGAGAGAGAGAGAGAGAGAGAGAGAGAGAGAGAGAGAAAATATATATATATATATATATATATATATATATATATATATATATATATATATATATATATATATCTGTATCCTCTCTATCTGTGTCTGTCTGTCTGTCTATCTGTCTATCGATAGATAGATAGATAGATATAGATATTAAATTTTATATATATATATATACACCTATATCTATCAATCTATTAATCTATAATAATAATAATAATAATAATAATAATAATAATAAAGTTGGAAGGGACCTTGGAGGTCATCGAGTCCAACCCCCTGCTCAGGCAGGAACCCTACACCTATATCTATATCTATATATCTATCTCTGTATCTCTGTATCTCTCTCTCTCTCTCTCTCTCTCTCTCTCTCTCTCTCTCTCTCTATCTATCTATCTATCTATCTATCTATCTATACCTATCTCTCTATCTCTATCTATCAATCTATCTATCTATCTCTACATATATCTCTATATCTCTGTATATCTCTCTCTATCTCTCTATCTATATCTATCTATCTCTATATATATCTCTATATCTCTCTCTATCTATACCCATCTCTCTATCTCTATCTATCAATCTATCTCTATATATATCTCTATATCTCTGTATCTCTATCTATACCTATCTCTCTATCTCTATCTATCAATCTATCTCTATATATATATCTCTATATCTCTATCTATCTATACCTATCTCTCTATCTCTATCTATCAATCTATCTCT
>NW_015387701.1:220603-271540 GCF_001527695.2 Protobothrops mucrosquamatus
TATCTCTATATCTCTCTCTATCTATACCCATCTCTCTATCTCTATCTATCAATCTATCTCTATATATATCTCTATATCTCTGTATCTCTATCTATACCTATCTCTCTATCTCTATCTATCAATCTATCTCTATATATATATCTCTATATCTCTATCTATCTATACCTATCTCTCTATCTCTATCTATCAATCTATCTCTATATATATCTCTATATCTGTATCTCTCTCTATCTCTCTATCAATACCTATCTCTCTATCTCTATATATCTATCAATTTATCAATCTCTCTCTCTCTCTCTCTCTCTCTCTCTCTCTCTCTCTCTCTCTCTCTCTATATATATATATATATATATATATATATATATATATGTATCCTCTCTATCTATCTGTCTGTCTGTCTGTCTATCTGTCTATCGATAGATAGATAGATAGATAGATAGATAGATAGATAGATAGATAGATAGATAGATATAGATATTAAATTTTATATATATTAAATTTCTCACTGTAGTCTGCACGTTTAAGAGTTCTCATATAAATAATATGATCAGCCAAGGTTGGTAGATGCTGCCATCTGCTGTGGCGTGTTTGCACTTGTGTGGGTTTTAAACCAAAATGCAGGTAGTCCTCGACTTACAACAGTTCATTTGGTGACCATTTAAAGTTACAACGATAACTGCAAAAAGTGACATATGACTGTTTTTCACACTTACGGCCATTGCAGCATCCCCAGGGCCACATAATCAAAATTCAGATGTTTGGCACCTAGCTCATATTTATGATGGTTGCAGTGCCTCTGTGTGTGTGTGTGTGTGTATGTGTGTGTGTGTGTGTGTGTGTGTTTCCATGTGATCCCCTTTTGCGACCTGACAAGCAAAGTCAATACGGGGGGAGGGAGGGGAGAGAGAGAGAGAGAGAGATTCACTTAACAATCGTGTTACTATCTTAACAACTGTGGCAAGACAAGTCATAAAATGGGGCAAAATTCACCAAACAAATGTTTCACTTAGTAACAAAAATTCTGGGCTCAAATTGTGGCCGTAAGTCAAGGAGTATGCGTATATAAAACCTTCCACTGGGAACCATAGAAGGGTTTAAGGACGTTAGATGCTATTTTAGCTTTACTGAATTTATTCCACACATAAACAAACACACACAGACACATGGAAAGGTAGTCCTCAACTTATGCCCACGACTGGGACCAGAATTTCCATTGCTAAGCAAGGCGGTTGTTAAGTGAGTTATGCCCTATTTTATGAACATTTTCAACCTGGCTGTTGAAAACGGTTTTAACAACGAATCTGGCTTCCCCATTGAATTTGTTTGTTACAGTATCTCAGGGGCTGCCCCAAAGAAGAGGGAGTCAAGCTATTCTCCAAAGCACCTGAAGGCAGGACAAGAAGCCACACTTGGAATACTGCATCCAGTTTTGGTCACCATGGTGTAAAAAAGATGTTGAGACTCTAGAAGGAGTACAGAGAAGAGCAACAAAGATGATTAGGGGACTGGAGGCTAAAACATATAAGGAACGGTTGCTGGAATTGGGTATGTCTAGTTCAGTGGTAGTCAACCTGGTCTCTACCGCCCACTAGTGGGTGTTCCAGCTTTCATGGTGGGCGGTAGGGGTTTTGTCCGATACTGAAGCACTTTCCTTTTTTTTTAAATTTAATTGACTTTTTTAAAAAATTTCATAGCATTATTTAAAAACATTTTCATTAGGTTTTCATAAAATTCCCCGTGACAATTTAAATTTCTGAAAATATACTATTTGTATCACCCACGCATAAGTCTAGACTCTAGTTTAATGAAGAGAAGGTCGAGGGGGGACATGATAGCAGTGTTGCAATATCTCAGGGGCTGCCACAAAGAAGAGGGAGTCAAGCTATTCTCCAAGGCGCCTGAAGGCAGGACGAGAAGCAACAGATGGAAACTGATCAAGGAGAGAAGCAACCTAGAACTAAGGAGAAACTTCCTGACAGTTAGAAGAATTAACCAGCGGAACAACCTGCCTCCAGAAGCGGTGAATGTGCCAACACTGGAAGTTTTTAAGAAGAGACTGGACAGCCATTTGTCCGAAATGGTATAAGGTTTCCTGCCTGAGCAGGGGGTTGGACTAGATGACCTCCAACGGCCCTTCCAACTTGTAGATGATGATGATGATGATGATGATGATGATGATGATGATGCCAGCTGGGAAGGTTGCAAACGGCAATCCCCAGGATCCTGAGATATTGCGGCTGTTGTAAATACGTGCCAGTTCCCAAGCGCCTGAATTTTGATCACGTGACTGCGAAGATGCCATGATGGTTGTAAGGGCGAGGACCAGTCAAGTTAAAATACAAAGCACACACACATATATACACATATACATATATGCATATACATACCTACGCACACACAGACACAGAGGGGAGGGAGTGAATCTGAGGGCGAGTCGGCAGGTAGCCTAGCTGAGCGCAGGCGGATGAGGCAGAGGGACAGGATGCGTCTGTGCGTGGTCACATCCAGGCATGAAGAAAGACCAGAGGAAATAGGGCCCAGAGGGACAGATAGTGGAAGGCAAGAACAGCGGGTGGATCAACGGGGTAAGAAAGAGAAGGGGGGCAGCAGTGTAGGGGCACTGATAGTGCCGGATCTGGGCGCCCAGCCCAGAATGACCATGGGGAGACAGTCGGCAGATGCATCTACGGCAACAGCATTAGGAAAGATAGGGTCGGCAAGGATGACAGGGAGTGAATTCAGGAACGAGATGGCAGGTAGCCCAGCTGATTGTAGACAGACAGGATGGAGGAACAAGGCAGGGCTGTGTGCGCACACACCCGCACACACCCGAATGTGAAGGGAAACTGGAGGAAACAGGACTCATAAGGACATACAGTGGCAGACAGGAGCAACAGGTAGACAAATGGGATAGAAAAGAGGAGAACAGCAGTGGAAGGGCATCTGTGACACTGGATCTGGACGTGCGGCCCAAAATGAGCACGGGGGAGCGGCTAGAAGGCATATTAACGACAACAACGCCAGGAAGGAGAAGATTGACAAGGATGGGAGGAAAAAAGATTGTGGAATTGTTGTGATTCCTCGCCAGCCAGTGGACCCGGCAGCTGAGTCAGAGGAATCAGAGGAGGAGGAGGTGCCTGGAGGGAGATCAGAGGAGGAGTAAGGCTCTAAGGAGCTCCAAGACTTACAGTCGGACGAGGAGCCTGGCCCCTCTACTCGCACTCAGGCTGAGACACAGCTGTGCTGGGACCCTGAGTTGGCCATTGATGAATCACAGCTGGGAGATATCCAGGATGCACGAAAATGCCAGCAAGAAAAGAGAGTAGGACAGAGGAATGCAATGGGGCGGCTCCAAAGGCAAAGGAGAAGGCATTAGGAAGCCACACCTTGGCTACATAATAAAAGGGAAGGTGTGGGAGGTGCTGGTTGCTGAAGGCAACCATTCATGTAGAGCAGTGGTTCTTAACCTGGGCGATATTGCCCCCCAGGGGGCAATTTCGTTTTTCAGAGGGGCGACGGAACAAAAAGGGGCGATGCGGGAGCGAAGGAACGAAAAGGGGGCGATATGGGGGCGATGGAGCGAGAAGTTTTGGGGACACTTTTGAGACTTTTTCGTACAGTGAATCACTGTGTATCTGTCGTACAAAAACAACAGATCGCTCGCTATTAGTGGATTGAATTGTGTTTTCAAATGTTCCTCCAGCTAGCTTCAGTACAGAACGCCATACATATGTGAATACGCATCACTTATCTTCATGCAGCGTTGCACAGCAGCCTCTACCCATACAGTGGTGCACCATTGGCCAGAATGGGCAGTGATGGAGGGGGAAGCGCTTCTTTCGAAACATCGCATGCTGAGTGGCTGTCCCCTGTGATGTCAGCTGTAATGTCAACGTAACTGTTGAAATTAGGTTTATCGACGTCCACGTGTGTTTTTCTAGTGTTCCAGTGCAGTTGAAAATTTAATTTGCAGGTAGTGCCTTTCATTTTGAGGACCTCTCAACATGGCTGAGAAGAGGAAGTGTCTCTTTGTATTATACTTTTTTAGCATGCACTCCAGTTCGATATTATATTTTCTTTGTGTCTTTTTAATCCTTTTTACAGTGTGCGTGACTATATATACTTTCCTCGAATCTTAATTTAGTTTCCGAGTTTTCGTCTTGAAATTCTTAGTTCCTGCATTGCGGTTTATAATAATAATAATAATAATAATAATAATAATAATAATAATAATAATAATAATAATAATAATAAAAGTTGGAAGGGACCTTGGAGGTCATCTAGTCCAACCCCCTGCTCAGCGTCCTTTGGGATATGGTAAAGCCTGTTTACCGACAGGTCAGAGAAGAATTTTTGAAGGTCACAACCGCGTAAGTGGCGAAGACCTCCGTCCAACAAGGTGACCAATTAACAAGAGTGACAGTCCTTCAAAGAGGAATCAAGATCCAACGATCTCTCCTTGATTAGTTTCCATCCGTTGCTTCTTGTCCTGCCTTCAGGTGCTTTGGAGAATAGCTTGACTCCCTCTTCTTTGTGGCAGCCCCTGAGATATTTGAACACTGCTATCATGTCCCCCTTGTCCTTCTCTTCATTAAACTAGACATACCCAATTCCAGAAGCCATTCCTTATATGTTTTAGCCTCCAGTCCCCTGATCATCTTTGTTGCTCTTCTCTGTACTCCTTCTAGAGTCTCAACATCTTTTTTACATCGTGGTGACCAAAACTGGATGCAGTATTCCAAGTGTGGCCTTACCAAGGCATTGTAAAGTGGTATTAATACTTCACGTGATCTTGATTCTATCCCTCTGCTAATGCAGCCTAGCACTGTGTTGGCTTTTTTGGCAGCTGCAGCACACTGCTGGCTCATATTTAAGTGATTGTCCACTAGGACTCCGAGATCCCTCTCACAGTTACTACTATTGAGCAAGGCACCCCCTATACCATACCTGTACATTTGGTTTTTCTTGCCAAAATGTTTGTTCTTATGCCCTTTTTATATTTGTTTTTGGGTCTTAAATTTCACTTGTAATTCAATCATTAAATGTTACTGTTTTTCTTTTTGGGCATTTCACTTTCTTGCAATTGAATTTTGTTTTCAGTGGTCATTACATTTAAGTGTCTTGAATAAATAAGATAATAATGAAATGCATGCATCACGAAGTTTGGGAATAAAGTGAGGGGTGGCACTAAACTTTTTCACACAGTTGAGATATGGGAAAAAGACGAAATAAATTATTTGCATCGATATGTCCAGATGACAATTTTAAAGAAAACAAAAAAAGTGTTTGCATAAATTGAAGAATGATTTCCTATGTTGTGATTGAGGGGTTATGTTGGGGGAGGGGGGGTGATGACAACTTCCTCGTTGGCTCAAGGGGGCGATTCGTTCAAAAAGGTTAAGAACCACTGATGTAGAGGATCGAGTTTCTGTGAACTGCGTTTGTTTGCCTTGGACATTGACTCACGTCTGTGAATAATAAAAGGGGATTGGTTTTTTCCTGCAATTCCAGCCTGCTTGTTTGGAAGACGGGTTTCCCCTTGTGAGCTTAACAAGGACTCACCTAGGCTGGGACAGAACAGGTAACATCACCAGTGCATGAAACGTTTTAGATAAATAACAGTCTCATTTCGGATACGGTGGGATCTAAGGAGCTCACACGTGGAAGGAAAAAACGGTGCGTAATCAACTTACCACACGAGAAAAGGGTAGCTTGGGAATAAGTAGATTAGTGCTTTTTTGATACTTTCTGATCTCCTGCAAAACTCGGAAGCCGGGCCGGTATCTCCGCCTCCTCCGACGACCTGCTGGAGAGGAGGTGAAGGGAGGTTAACAAAGGAAGGATGAACCCCAACAGGGAAAAGAGATTTCAGCTCAGTAGTTCCCAACTTCATCAACTTTAAAATGTGTGGACTGGGGAATTCTGGGAGTTGAAGTCCACACATTTTAAAGTCGCAAAGATTGAGAACAGTTGCCTTAGCAGCTCAAAATTGCCAGATATTTATATGGATCAACTTTCCCTACGCCATCATAATTTCCCAGGCAGTACAGGTTGTCTCCGACTTACAACAGTCCATTTAATGACCGTTTCGTGTGTTTTGTGCTGAGTGGGCTGAAGGAGGTTGAAAGTAATAATAATAATAATAATAATAATAATAATAATAATAATAATAATAATAATAATAATAATAATAATAATAATAATAATAATAATAATAATAATAATAATAATCTGCAAGTACATCAGATGGTTGAAGAAGAAAAAATAGCTTTGGAAAAATATCTGAAGGACAGTGATGAAGATGCACTAAAATTAGTATATCAGGAAGGCTTACTGACTACTGGAGAGACCAAACTGGCCTACAAGAAAGACCAAATGAAGAACAGAATAGAGGCATGGGAAGACAAAGCACTGCATGGCCAGTACATTAAAAAAATAGCTGGGAAAGCAGATAATAACAAGACCTGGCTGCACAAGACCAAGCCTTAAGGACAAATGCATACAAAGTCAAAATTGAGAAGACAGCAACAGACAGTAAGTTCCGCCTATGCAAAGAAGCTGAAGAAACAGTGGACCACCTGGTAAGCTGCTGCAAGAAAATCGCACAGACTGACTACAAACAGCGGCATGACAAAGTAGCAACAATGGTGCATTGGAAGATCTGCAAGAAATATCATTTGCCTGTAAGCAAGAACTGGTGGGATCATAAAATAAAGTCATAGAAAATGATAACGTTAAACTGCTCTGGGACTTCAGAATTCAAACAGACAAGCACCTGCAACATAACACCCCGGACTTAACAATTGTCGATAAGAAAGACAAAAAAGTCTGGATAGTGGACGTGGCAGTGCCTGGAGACAGCAGAATAGACGAGAAAGAACTGGAGAAGATAGCAAAATACAAAGACCTACAAATAGAAATAGAAAGACTGTGGCAAAAGCAAGCAAGGGTAGTACCAATAGTAATAGGCGCCTTGGGTGCAATCCCAAAAAGAACTGGAGCACCCCTTGAACACCATTGGCATTGACAAATTCGCCATTAGTCAATTGCAAAAGGCGGCCTTACTAGGAACTGCTTCCATCCTGCGACGATATCTGTAATACCATCAAACATCCACATCTGCCTATCCCAGGTCCTTGGGAAGGACTGGATAGGTAGACAAAATGCCAAATCCAGTCTGAACATCTGGCTGACTGTGCAATGATCCATAGTAATAATAATAATAATAATAATAATAATAATAATAATAATAATAATAATAATAATAATAATAATAATAATAATAATAATAATAATAATAATAAAAGTTGGAAGAGATCTTGGAGGTCATCTAGTCTGAGCCCCTGCTCAGGCAGGAAACCCTATACCATTTCAGACAAATGGCTGTCCAGTCTCTTCTTAAAAACTTCCAGTGTTGGAGCATTCACCGCTTCTGGAGGCAGGTTGTTCCACTGGTTAATTGTTCTAACTGTCAGGAAGTTTCTCCTTAGTTCTAGGTTGCTTCTCTCCTTGGTCAGTTTCCATCCGTTGCTTCTTGTCCTGCCTTCAGCCGCTTTGGAGAATAGCTTGACTCCCTCTTCTTTGTGGCAACCCCTGGAAGACTGCTAAGTTGCTTAAGGTTGCTGCAGCTCTTTAAGAAAACCTCATGTTCCACTCAAATGTGGTGGATTTATTCCTGTTTGGGGGTGTTGTCAATTGGTCCTTGAAGCTTCTGGAGCCTCTGAAAGGCTGGGCCTTAAAACTTCCTTTAAAGCCACCCCAAATTACAATATTCCCCTGGACCATGAGATAATTATCTGTTTTTCCACCTTAGCCAACAAATCATGACATGGACAGGCAGAAAGTGTGTGTGTGTGTGTGTGTGTGTGTGTGTGTGTGTGTGTGTGTGTGTGTGTGTGTGTGAGGCACTGTCTGTTCCATGCCAGTCCCCAGGAAGAGTTACCATTGTATTTTGCAATTAGCTTCCTCATTTTATGTATTTATTTATATTTATTTCTATCCCTCCTTTATTCTTTTTTTTACAAATATCTCAACACGATTGTTAAGTGAATCTGGCTTCCCCATTGACTTGGCTTGTCAGAAGGTCACACAAAAGGGGATCACGTGACCCCCCCGGGACACGGCAACCGTCATAAAGACGAGCCAGTTGCCAAGCATCGGAATTTTGATCACGTGACCCTGGGGATGCTGCAATGGTCGTAAGTGTGAAGAACGGTCACCAGTCACTTTTTTCAGTGCCGTTGTAACTTTGAGTGGCCACTAAGGGTACTGTTGTAAGTCGAGGACTATCTCTACTTGCATTTTGGGGTAAAAATGGATATTTTCCTCCACAGCACCATTAGGAAAATGCAGATCGCTACAGTATGTTCCTTGCCTTTAAGCCTCAAACCTGCAGGCTAGTCATTTTTATAGGCCTCTTTCTTTAATTCCACCACAGAAAGTCAAACAGTCATCATCGGTGGAGTTCTCTTTTTCACCCACACTAGGATCTGTACTTGGCAGCAGCTAAAATTCCCTCAGGAATTTTTCAAGGGCACGCAGACTTTTGCAGCCACAAGCACTCTGGAGCCTGTCAAATCTGGGTACGGGGGCCTGGAAGAAATCCATTATTTCTGTGGGTTTGTCAAGGGGCAATTCACAGAAGGAAGAAGGTCTGGGGTCAGTCTCCCTTTATCAAGATTATTTTTGCCTTGCGGGGTCCCTGATTTATGGCTTGAGATAGAAGTAAAAATCGGTCCTTCTTCTGTTGACTATCACATAAATCAAGGTCATAAAAGAGAGAAGTTTGTAAAAAGACCTTGTCCTCGCAATGTCCTTCCATCTAAATGTGAGGAAAGTAAAACATCACAAGTCCGGTTGCCGGTAAGGCCCAGCTCCTTCATCAAGGTCTATCAAATACAAGTAGTCCTCGACTTACAACAGTTCATTTAGTGACCGTTGGGAAGTTATGACGGGGGTGAAAGAAGTGACTTATGACCGTTTTTCACACTTACATCCGTTACAGCATCCCCACAGTCATGTGATCGAGATCCAGATGCTTGACAGCTGACTCATATTTATGACCGTTGCAGTGTCCCTGGGGTCATGTGACCATCTTTTGAGAATTTCTGACGAGCGAAGCCAACGGGGGAAGCCAAGATTCACTTACAAACTAAGTTACTAACTGAACAACTGCAGTGATTCACTTAACAGCTTTGGCAAGAAAGGTCGTTAAAAAAAAAGGGCAAAATTCTCCAATTAAAACTACCTTACACAATGACGGAAAGTTTGGGCTCAATTTGGGATCATAAATCGAGGATGACCTGTATATCACTGTTGATAAACTGAGGGCTTCTTGCAAGAACAGTCAATCTCTCCAAAGCTTTGTAAGGGGTAATTTCCCCAGACTAGCTACACCAGGGGTCTTCAAACTTGGCCCTTTTATGACTTGTGGACTTTAACTCCCAGAATTCCTCAGCCAGGCATGCCTGGCTGAGGAATTCTGGGAGTTAAAGTCCACAAGTCATAAAAGGGCCAAGTCTGAAGACCCCCGAGCTACATTGGGAAAAAAAAATCTCTTTCTCTCAATTTCAGGATAACAGAGTTGGAAGGGACCTTGGAGGTCTTCTAGTCCAACCCCTTGCTGAAGCAGGGGACCTTATACCATTTCAGACAAATGGGTTGTCCAGTTTCTTCTTAAAAACCTCCAGAGTTGGAGCACCCGCAACTTCTGGAGGCAAGTTGTTCCGCTGATTAATTGTTCTGTCAGGAAATTTCTCCTTAGTTCTAGGTGATCCCAAAGGTGCTTTTTCACCAGGCAACTGGACTGTCTTGTTTTTCTTTGAAGACGTTTCGCTTCTCATCCAAGAAGCTTCTTCAGCTTCTTGAGAAGTGAAATGTCTTCAAAGAAAAACAAGACAGTCCAGTTGCCTGGTGAAAAACACCTTTGGGATAACTAGGACCTGGATGACCGAGAATCTCCATAGACCAGTGACCAAAAACTGGCCCCACCCCTTGCCCGCCCCGCCCTGCTCTGCCTCCATCTCCCACCCCACCTGCCCGCAGGGCCACTCACCGCCTCCAGGGCCCTCCGCAGATCGCCCAGGCAGCCCAGCAGCGCCATGGCGGCCACGCCCTCTGCCCGTGCCCCACAGCATCAACTGTACGAGATGGGGCGTGAGGGCAGAGTCTTGTCTACACTGCCTGGCTGCCATGTCCTTGGTTGCGCTGCTCCGTGTGGGCCACGTTCAGGGGTGATTCTCCTCCAGGGGGGCTTCTGGTGAGGAGGGGGTCGTGCGGGGAGGCGAGGCTGGGGCAGCGGCAGGTGTGCCCACAGAGAGGGCTCCGAGTGCCACCTCTGACATGCGTGCCATAGGTTCGCCACCACTGCCATAGACATTTCATTATAGGTGGCTTCTCTCCTTGATTAGTTTCCATCCATTGTTGCTTGTCTTGCCTTCCGGTACTTCGGTAAATAGGTTAACCCCCTTTTCTTTGTGGCAGCCCCTCAAATATGGGAAGACTGCTATCGTGTCACCCTTAATCCTTCTTTTCACCAGATTTTTTGTTCCGCTCAAGGATCCATATTTCTTACCTGCTGCTTCTCGTGGGGGGCGCCTCGGTCCAGAGTGACGGGGAGAGACTTGCCTCTCGCCTGGAGATCCTCCAGATCGGCCGCGACGGGGAGGAGTCGAAGGGGTCCTTGGAGAATGCCGCATCGTGCCTGGCAAAGAAAATAACAAATATTGCCTCTGACAATACCCGCTCAGTGAATTGAGATTCAGATAGTCCTAGACGTAGGACTGCCGTTGAGCCCCAAATTTCCGTTACTAAGCGAGACGGCTGTTCAGTGAGCTGGGACCCCTTTTACGACCTTTCTTGCCACCGTCGTTAAAAAAAAAATCACTGCAGTTGCTAAGTTAGCAAAACAATTGTAAAGGGAATCTGGCTTTCCCACTGACTTTGTCAGAAGGTCACAAAAAACGATCACCTGATCCCGGGATACTGCAACCGTCACAAACAGGAGCCAATTGCCAAGCATCCGAATTTTGATCACCTGACCACGGGGATATTGCAAGGGTCGTGTGAAAAACGGTCCTGTCACTTTTTTTTTTTTTTAGCGCTGTTGTAACTTTGAATGGGTCACTAAACAAAAGTCAAGGACTACCTGTGTGTTTATTTTGGCTGTTAGGATTCTAGGCTACCTTCATAGCAATTGATAGTCCATTTAAATTCCCTTTAACGACTATAATATTGTACCATATCAAGTCCTACAAATGTAGGGCTAGCAGATTAGACAGTAGAAACTCAAAGGACTACTAGACCAGGGCTTTTCAACCAGTGGTCTAGTACTGTGGTACATTGGCACCTGGCAGGTGGTACGCAACCATCCTAGAAAAGTAGCAGGGGAGGGGAATGAGTTGAACCGGTGGCAGCACCGCACAAGCCTGAGCAAGAGATGGCTGGAGCTGCAGGGCTGTCAGGGCTCAGCGGAAGCGCCAGGATCAGTGCTGCTTTCCAGCTGATCGGCACTTCTTCGGGACTGTCAGGGCTCAGCGGAAGCGTCAGGAGCTCAGCGCTGATCCTGATGCTTCTGCTGAGCCCAGAAGTGCCAATCAGCTGGAATGTTGCAGCATCTCCAGGGTCTTGTGATTTACATTCAGATGCTTGGCAACTGATTCATATTTATGACGGTCACAGTGTCCCAGGGTCTTGTGAAGTGACCAAAACCTGCTGCAACCACCCAGCAGACGGGAATAAAAACCAAACACCCCCTCACCCCACCCCCGCTGCCAATCCTCAACAGAAATGCTCACAACAATGAAAACCTCGGACAGGAGGAAGAGGGCCACTGGGCGGGCAGGCAGGTGTCTTGCTCAGCTGTAGCTTGGGGGGCACTTTT
Organism: Protobothrops mucrosquamatus; assembly: GCF_001527695.2. Taxonomy (NCBI): domain Eukaryota; kingdom Metazoa; phylum Chordata; class Lepidosauria; order Squamata; family Viperidae; genus Protobothrops; species Protobothrops mucrosquamatus. The sequence goes on from NW_015387701.1 coordinate 232,485, forward strand.
TTCAGTGCCATTGTAACTTCGAACAGTCACTAAGCGAACTGTTGTAAGTCGAGGACTACCTGTACTTTATCACTTTTTTCCTTTTTTTGGTCATCAAGTTTTTGACACCTTGCTAGGCGACGGGTGGTACTCGGATGTTGCCATATCCTAAAAGTGGTAAAATGGGTGAAAAGGTTGAAAAGCCCTGTACTAGACAGTGGCAGATTATTTTCTAATGATCCTTCAGATTCGGGTAGCCCTGAGTGACCTAATTTGGGTGCAAGAAAGTAAGGCAGAATAATGTGGGAAGTCATCCCCCCTCCAGAGAAAGAAATATTTATGGAAATATTTAAAAGGCAGAATATATTTTCCTAACAGATTTAAAGGCAGAAATCAACCCCCCCCACACACACACACAAGTCTCTCTGTCCCAAACAGAAACCAAGTCTGCAGAAATGCAGATGTGATAATCTTGTCAGAAAGACTGGAGTCAGGAAACTGGGATTAGGAAGAAAGATCCCTAGAATCAACAACCCCTCACACCAAAAATCTAAGAGTCAACAGCCACAGCTCCAGGCAAGCAGGATATGACCTTTGGGACATAATAGGATTAACCCACCATCATCAGAATACCAGAAAGGCACACTCAGACTCAGGTCAAAGTTCATGCCACAGGAACAACTCCAAACAGCCTACAAGAATGCCAAGGTCACTAATGCAAGTGTTTGACGGAGAAGTGGACTGTTCCCATAACAAAATGAAGTTCTATGATTTGACAACGTGAACACCCGGTGGATGGGGGTAAGGGAAGCTATTGTTTAATTAGGCAAATTTTTGCTCGGGGAAAACCAGAGCTGGTTTTGCTTCTTCAGTTCAGAGATGTGTATTCAATAAAGCTTATCTCTTATGGCAGGGGTCCCCAACCTGTAGGCTGCGGCCCGGTAGTGGCCGTGGCCTAATGGCCACCAGGCCGTGGGACAGGCTGGCCAGTGTGCACGCTTGTGCATGCACACCCGCTCACTTGTGTCAATGCCGCGGCTGTGGGGCGCAAAAACAGGACACCATGCCATGGGGTGCAAAAACAGGCCACCACTACGCCTTGGGGTGCAAAAATGGGATGCCGCCATACCTCAGGGCATGAAAACAGGCGGCCCCTCTACTTCAGGGTGTGAAAACAGGGCACCACTGTGCCGCAGGGCACAAAAATGGGCCACCGCCATGCTGTGGGGCGCAGAAACAAGGCACTGCGCCACGCAAGAACGGAGCAGGGCTAATGAGTATCACACAAGCTCTAGCTCCTCTGTTTGTGGCACACATGTGCTCCTAAAGATCACTCCCTATCCACTGATGCTACCTTGAAACCTCTAGAGTTATGCCTCACAACACACTTTAAATTCAATGGCAAAATCTATCAACCAGTACAAGGCACGCCTATGGGATCATCTATATCTGGCCTAAGAGCAGAAGCAATAATGCAGAAACTTGAACGGACCATCCTGCCAATCATCCAGCCAAAATTTTGGGTACGTTACGTGGATGACACTTTTACCATCATCAAACGCACGGTTCTGTCCCAGCCTACGTGAGTCCTTGTTAAGCTCACAAGGAGAAACCCCTCTTCCAACAAGCAGGCTGGAACCGCAGGAAAAAACTAATCCCCTTTTATTATTCACAGACCTGAATCAGTCCAAAGCAAACAAACACAGTTCACAGAAACTCAATCCTCAACATGAACCTTCCCACACCTTCCCTTTTATTATTCAGCCAAGGCGTGGCTTCCTAATGCCTTCTCCTTTGCCTTTGGAGCTGCCCCATTGCATTCCTCTGTCCTACTCTCTTTTCTTGCCGGCGTTTTTGTGCATCCTGGATATCTCCCAGCTGCGATTCATCACTGTCCAACTCAGGGTCCCAGCACAGCTGTGTCTCAGCCTGAGCACGAATAGAGGGGCCAGGCTCCTCGTAAGTCTTGGATCTCCTCAGAGCCATCCTCTGACTCTGATGTCACTCCAGGCCCCTCCTCCTCCTCTGATTCCTCAGACTCAGCTGCCGGGACCACTGGCTGGCGAGGAATCACAACACGCACCAGACTAGAAGACACACACCATCTACTTAACAGTAGGATCAGTTTTACACCCAAGGAAGAAAAAGAACGATGACTCCCCTTTCTAGATATTGATATAAGGAGATAATGGTGAATTAACAACCTGCGTATACTGGAAATCCACACACACAGACTAAATTCTAAATTTCACAAGCAACCCACCCAGCTGCACACAAGAGAGGAGCTGCATTCAGAAGAGCCAAAACACACCGCAGCACCGAATTATTAAGAAAAGCAGAAGAGAAACCACTTTTTGGATGTTTTCCTCCACAATGGCTATCCCCAAAATTTCATAATACGATGCTTATCATCCAAACCCCGACAAAATATACAGCCGAGTACAACACAAAAACAAGTCCCGCCGTACATCAAAGGAACATCCGAAATGGCTGCCAGAATACAGCAACCCCTAGGAATAATGATAGCTCACACACCCAGATTTACACTCAGAAAAGAGCTGGCTAAAGTCAAAGACAAAATACAAAAGGAAGACAACAGCAAACGTAGTATACAAAATCAATTGCCACAATTGCAACCATTTCTATGCGGGACAAACAGGAAGTCAATTGAAAACAAGGGTTCATGAACATCAACTGGCTATCATGGTTTACCTTAAAGAATCTTTATTCGAGTAGCATAACATCGGCACTAACATAATCGAAGCCAAAAACTGAATTCCCCTACCCTGAGCACATAGTATCAAAGCACAATTCCCTCCTCCAATTAACTGTCATAAATCACATTCCCCAATTAGTTTGAAGCCCGGGCTTCCCCTCCAGCTCTCTAGCCTGGCCAATTCTTTATCATCTCTTATTTCAACAACCTTGGTTCTCACGCTAGGTTCAGTGTTATTATGTCTAGCTGGACTCTCATGCACCTTCGCCCCCTTCCCAGCATCATCTTAACTCTAAAAGTGAAAAGAAGAAAATGGCTACATCTCCATCTGTTGTCAATGCAAAAACATCCGATGTTAGTAGCGTTGACACTGGCAGTTAAACGGCTCGACCAAAAATCCCTGATCTCAAACCACATTGATAATATAAACAACACCAGTTTGATTGAGAAGGAACAAAAATCATCGGGCATGCCAACACCCGCCACACACGTGAATTTATTGAAACCCGACATTCTACCAAAGGAGCAATTAACAAGCATGTTGATCTAGATCCAGCTTATGATCATGTAAGAAACCAGACCCTTCCAACTGCCAATCAACAAGAGAACCAATCAGCTGCTCAGAATTTAAATACAGGCAGTCCTCGACTTATGACCACAACTGAGCCCAAAATTTATGTTGCCAAGTGAGAAACTTGTGAAGTGAGTTTTGCCCCATTTTACGTCTTTTCTTGTCCCGTTTGTTAAGCGAATCCCTGCAGTTGTTAAATTAGTCACACGGTTGTTAAGTGAAATCCGGTTTCCCCATCAACTTTGCTTGTCAGAAGGTGATCACATGGCCCCATGACACAGCAACCGTAAATAAATGTGAGTCAGTTGTCAAACATTCAGATATAAATCACGTGACCATGGGGATGCTGCAATAGGTCATAAGTGTGAAAAATGGTCATAAGTCAACTTTTTTCAGTGCCATTGTAACTTCGGTCACTAACTGAACTGTTGTAAGTTGAGGGCTATCTGTATAGCTCCAAATGAACAACCAATGGCATGGTCAACTGACCACACAGGCACACAAGACATTTATAAGCTAAGGAAAATAGGAAATCCTGCTGGTGATGTTATCTAGTCTGGTAATGAAACGTTCAAAAACTAAATTGAAACAAGCTCGGAGGGCAAACCACGGCCAAAATCTAAAAACAGAGCTACAAGTATTTTCTATTATTTCAGACCTACATATAATTTCCACTTGAACAGTTTCTCTGTCAACGCTGCTAACATCGGATATTTTGCATTGACAACAGATAGAAATGTAGCCATCTTTTTCCCTTTCACTTTTAGAGCTAGATGGTGCTGGGAAGCGGGGGGGGGGGATGTGAATGAGAATCTAGCTAGACATAACAACACTAAACTTAGCGTGAGAATCAAGGTTATTGAGCCCAGAGCTGATAAAGAATTGGCCGACTGGAGAGCTGGAGAGCTAGCCCGTGCTTCAAGCTAATTTGTGACTGTTAATTGGAAAAGGGAATTGTGCTTTGATACTATGTGCCCAGGGGAGGGGAATTCAGTTTTTGGTTTCGATTATGCAGTGCCGATATTATGCTACTCGAATAAAAGATTCTTTAAGGTAAACAATGCCTCAAAGTTCTTTTAAAGAGCTTCATCTGTCAGAACCATGACATCCTCCACTTTGGCAAATTCTAGACATCTTAACCAGATTTATCAGCAATACCAATGCTGGCTGGGAATTTTGGGGAATGAAGTCCACATATTAGGAAGTTGCAAGGTTTGGGGAACAGTGCATAAGCCCGTGGAACTGAGTGGGCAGCTTGGGGCCAGTCACTTTTTCTCAGCCCAGCCCACCTTGCAGGACTGTTGTTGAAAGAATAAAGAGCACCATCTTCCTGGTGAATGGGAAGAGTGTTTTCAGGGATTATATGAGCAAGAAAACCACGCCGCTGGCAATGATTCTATAACCACAGAATTTAACCTACACCAGGGGTAGGCAACCTTGACTCTTTTATGACTCGTGGACTTCAACTCCCAGAATTCCTGAGCCAGCATGGCTCAGCTTGGAAACCTCTCCCTTTCCCCTCAGCATGGCTGGCTCAGGAATTCTGGGAGTTGAAGTCCACGAGTCATAAAAGAGCCAAGGTTGCCTACCCCTGGCCTACACAGATAGGCAAGACAGCAGAATATAAAGTGACAGCACACAACACACCTTACCAGCACTGATGATGTTACTATGAGTTTTAATGTGGAGAAAAGCAAAGTTTTACATTTAGTCAGGAAAAATAAAAGCTGTAAGTACAGATTAGGTGAGACCTGACTCAAAAACAGTAACTGTGAGAGGGACTTCGGAGTCCTAGTGGAAGATCACTTGACTATGAGCCAGCAGTGTGCAGCAGCAGCAGCCAAAAAAGCTAATACAATCCTGGGTTGTATAAACAGAGGCATAGAATCAAGATCATGCGAAATATTAGTACCGCTTTATAAAACCCTAGTGGAATACTGCGACATCTGGAATATCTGCGACCAATTTTGGTCACCATACCACAAAAAAGATGTTGAGACCTTGGAAAAAGTTCAGAGAAAAGCAACTAACATGATCCAAGACCTGGAAACTAAAACATACGAAGAACGGCTGAAAGGACTTGGGTTTGGCTAGAGCCGCTAGACTAAAGAAAAGAAGAAATAGTGGTGACATGATAGCAGTGTTTCAGTATTTGAGGGGCTGCCACCAAGAAGAGGGGGTCACGTTATTCTCCAAAGCACCAGAGGGCAGGACAAGACACAATGGTTGGAAACTGATCAAAGAGAGAAGAAACCTGAAATTAAGGAGAAAATTCCTAACAATGAGGACAATTAACCAGTGGAACAGCTTGCCTTCAGAAATCGTGGGTGCTCCATCACTGGAAGTTTTTAAGAAGAGACTGGATAGTCACTTGTCTGAGATGGTATAGGTTCTCCTGCTTGAGCAGGGAGCTGGACTAGAAGACCTCCAAGGTCCCTTCTAGATTCTATTCTATTCTATTCTATCCTATCCTATCCTATTCTATTATATTCTATTCAAATGTCTGAAAGAAAACAAGCAAGCTCAGGTAGCACTAAGGACCCCACAGAATTTATCCCTAATAATTTGGATGGGTCAATTCCAACATTAGCATCCCTGCTTGCAAACATTGGTAGAAACGCTGAGACTCCCTCAAGAAGTTTTTGGGGTTTTCTTTTTTAAAGGTAAAGGGGATACTTCTGCTAATGGTCACCCTATGAATCTGCTGAATCTGCTTAGTAAGCCATATACCAACCTCTTAGCTGTGGGGGACACAATGAGAGGAGTTCAATGTACTGCCTCTTAGAGATCCCAGAAGAAACAGTTACGTGCAATTAATTAATCAATGCAATTAATTTGTGCATATGTAAAGGCCGGGTAGCAAATGCTGACACAGCCAACGGCTGCCTTGGTATGCGTGAGCACTAAAGTGGGCTTTTTACGGGAGTGATCCTAATTCAGACGTTCAGCTGACCAAAGATGCTGATTACAGATTTCGGCTAGGGATTAGCTACAATTCCCGCAAATACTCCCCAGCACGGGTGTCAACTCGCCGCATCACGTGAGGTGTCGAGACTTTTTTTCCGTTGCCGGAGCTGGGGTGGGCTTGCCCTCCGCACGATGCAACCTGCAGTTTGACACCCGTGCTCCACAGCATGCAGAATGTTTGGGGGGGGGGAGTTTTAGAAGCTATGACGTCACCCCGGCGAACGTAACTCAGCCCCGCTCCGTGACGTCACAATGGCAAGAATTCCTGGCTGTGACATCACAATGCTCCGAAATTCCAAATCGCATTCTCACCTGTGAGGCGGGGGGCTGGGGAGGAAGGGGGAAGGCCAGCAGCGGCGGCGGCGGCGACGGCGGGTCCACGAACGAGCCCCTTCCTCGTTCCCTTCCACTAACATTTGTATTTGGCGCCACGCTTCGAGCCCCGCCCCTCGCTTGAGACAGTTAGACAATCCACTTTTTTGAATAGGCGTTCGAATCTTCACAGGGAAGTAGGCGGGCCAGTACTGACCGAATCATCCAATGAGGAGACGGGACTGGGACCTGGGCGGGGAAAGGGAGGAGGGATATGATAACAATTTCGCGGTTAGTCTCGGAGATTGATTGATTGACGCTGTGCGTAAAAGAGAAGGGCAGGACCTGAGGCCAATGGACGGGCCTGTTTTCCTCTTTCTCCCCTCCCCCGCGCCAGAATGCTGACCCTGACTCGCTTTCAATTGGGCATTTGAATGTCGATGTTATCCAATCAGACGGCGAGAAGGGGAAAACCCGCTCCGTGTATATCTGTGTGTGTGATAGTTTGAGTGGCCTATTGATCATTTCCCAAGCTGGAGTTCTCCGAGCGCCATTTTCTAGCCCAGGGGTAGGCAACCTCGGCTCTTTTATGACTCGTGGACTTCAACTCCCAGAATGCCTGAGCCAGCTTGGCTGGCTCAGGAATTCTGGGAGTTGAAGTCCACGAGTCATAAAAGAGCCGAGGTTGCCTACCCCTGTTCTAGCCAGTTGGTTGCGGACGAGGACTGCAGTAGCTTTTAATACAAGAGTCCTCAACCTCTGGGCCGTGGCCTATCTAACACAATGAATGAGTTCCTTTTTGAAATGAATAACCCTGGAGATCAGAACTGTGGCTCTCCCAGAGATGGATAACTTGGCTCTGAGCCCTTAGGACAGGGGTCTTCAAACTTGGCCCTTTTATGACTTGTGGACTTTTAACTCCCAGAATTCCTCAGCCAGCGTACCTGAGTGAGGAATTCTGGGAGTTGAAGTCCACAAATCATAAAAAGGGCCAAGTTTGAAGACCCCTGCCTTAGAGCCAGAGGTGAACGTGAACAATTTAGCCATTCGGAGTTATTCCTTCTGCCAGCCTACCTCACAGGGCTGTTGTGAAGATAAAATGGAGAAAAGTCCTGTCCAGTCAACCCCCTTTGAATTGATGGGATGAAAGGGGCTCCTTTCCCAAAAGCAGAGTGCTGAGTGTAGCCACTTCCTCCAGTGATCGTCCCTTTTGTAGATGGAAATATAAATTTTAGTTCTTGCATTACCTTTCCTCTGGAAGAACTAAGCAGCATGCATAGCAACAATGTTGGTTGTCAGCATTCACCAGAAATTGGGGGAAAATTGGTATAGGATTTCCTGCCTAAGCGGAGGGGAGGGGTTTCTACTAGAAGACCTCCAAGGTCCCTTTCAAACTCTGTTTATCCTATCCTATCCTATCCTATCCATTGTTTTTGCAATGCTTATTTTTTTAAAAAACATGTTTGCACCACTATCTGCCTTCTGCATTTTTTTTTTTTTACTCACCATACTTCACTCGGATTGCAATGAAGAACAAGAACTGCATTTGTTCCCGCTGACCCAGCTTCAAATTCCCACTCTCTTAGATCACTCTTGTGATGGGCTGTCTGCTAAAAGGAAGCAAGGCTATGACAAACCCTTGAAAGAAAACCGGGAAGCCTGTAATTGTGGAGCTTGTCTGGCAAGAACAAAGAATGCTTATTGACAGAGAAGATGCAGGTTTAAAACTTGTATCGACTCTGGGTGGTTAAAGAACTGAAAACAGTAACAAAATACCACAATTATAAGTTAGGAATAGGGATGGGCAAATAGAGGAGCAAATAGAATGTGTATTAGATACTGTAACTCCAGAAGCATTCATTAGCCAAGGCTGAGGAATAGGGACAGCTAGAAACCAATAGAACAATTGTTAAGATTGTTAATAAAATGTTTATTAGATGATATTTCTTATATATCCTGCCTTATCCCACTTTAGTGAAATTGTATAAAGCTTTCTTAATTCTATTGTTCAGAGTTCCTTGGCATTTTTGGCCAGGACGTGCTTCAACAAAAAAAACCAAAAAAACCCCCTTCACCTAGTGTTCTTCATCGTCTTCGGTAGCAGGCTCAAACCCCAAATGGGGACAACACTTATTTAGTGTTTCTCAACCTCAGCAGGTCTAAGATGTATGGACTTCAAACACCAGAATTTTCCAGCCACCCATAGTGGATTCCAGGGGGTGAAGAGGTTCAGAAACACTGTTCTATCTTAAGCTATTTCTCGGAATGATAGCTTGGATGACCTACATAGAAAAGAACTTTTTAAAAACAAAATTGGGTATGTGTAGTTTAATGAAGAGAAAGACGAGGGGGGACAGGATAGCAGTGTTCCAATATCTCAGGGGCTGCCACAAAGAAGAGGGAGTCAAGCTATTCTCCAAAGCCCCTGAAGGCAGGACAAAGAAGCAATGGATGGAAACTAATCAAGGAGAGAAGCAACCTGGAACTAAGGAGAAACTTCCTGACAGTTAGAACAATTCACCAGTGGAACAACCTGCCTCCAGAAGCGGTGAATGCGCCAACACCGAAATGGTGTAGGGTTTCCTGCCTGAGCAGGGGATTGGACTAGATGACCTCCAAGGTCCCTTCCAACTTTATTATTATTGTTGTTGTTGTTGTTGTTATTATTATTATTAATAATAATTGGGAATCAGCAGAAAGTAACCATTTGTAACCCTTCCATTTCTTTGTTGAAAAGCAAAATACAATGAAGTCCCTTCCACCCACCCCTATTCCATTCTTCAACAAGCAAGATGAAATAAAAGTGACTTGAATATAAGGGAGGACTGCGATCAATTTAACACAAACCTGCTTATTCATGAGCGTTAAGTATAAAGGCAACATTTATGAATTTGTGCACTTATGTTTTAATCCCTTTGGTGCTGGTGGAAAACACATCGGTGTAGAATAACAGATTTACACACTTGTCTGATTAAAACACAACAGAGTTGATTTTTCTTCTCCAGATGTTTCATTGGTTCATAAACAGAGCTGAAAAAAAATGCTTCAAATCAAACATTGCCATACTGACTTTTAAAGTCACCAACTCCGCAACCTTTTTATGTTGTCTGCATACAGACATGAATCTCCGTTTAGAACAGGGGTCTTCAAACTTGGCCCTTTTATGACTTGTGGACTTCAACTCCCAGAATTCCTCAGCCAGGCACAAGTCATAAAAGGGCCAAGTTTGAAGACCCCTGATTTAGATCCTCCCATCAATTCACATTATAAAAGTGTCTGTTTTGACCTTTTTCAATTCTTTGGGCTCAGGGTAATATGGACTTTGAAGATTTTTTATTTTTTTTGCAGAATGTAATTTCTTATTGATGTAATAAATGTACGAAAATGAACAAATTATACTAGCAAAACAGCTCTGAATGTGCAAAATATTACAGGTAGTCCTCGACTTACAACAGTTCATTTAGTGACCGTTACAAGGGCACTGAAAAAAGTGACAAGTTACGCCCGCCTTTCACAGTTACCTTTCCAGCATCCCCGTGATCAGGTGATCAAATTTCAGATGCTTGGCAACTGGCTCATATTTATGACCGTTGCTGTGTCATGCGGTCCTCTTTGGCGACCTTCTGACGAGCATAGTCAATGGGGAAGCCAGATTCACTTAACAACCAGGTTACTAACTTACCAACTGCAGTGATTCACTTAACAATGGAGGCAAGAAAGGTCGTAAAATGGGGCAAAACTCACTTAACAAATGTCTCACTTAACAACGGAAATTTCGGGCTCAATTGTGATCGTAAGTCGAGAACCACCTGTATTTCAAAACCTTGAGGTTCTCCCCTCGTGGCCGATGGAAAGGAGAATAGAATCAAAGCTCCTTTACTTAATGCTCTTTTGGGAAGCAGAAATATAACCTCCTGATGAATCTATTTCTGATTCGAATGCCCTTCCTCTCATTCCTGTGGTCCCACCTGTGGATGAGGCAATTCCTCAGTGTGTAATTCCCACAACTACAAACCACGTTACAGGCCATCCTCAAGTTATGTCTGTAATGGAGCCTGCCCATCACGCTCGTAACTCGTGACCATTGTAAATTGGGTCACCTCACCCACGTGACCGACCCGATTTTACATTTTTGTGGTGGTTGTCAAGTCAACACTGCGATCGTGAAGTGAGCCCAGGGTTCCCCATGGACACAGTTTTGCTGAAAACTGGAAAGCAGCGCCGGTTTTCAGGGAAACCATTTGTACAATACAGTCACGTGACCGTCGGACACTGCAAAAGGCCGTGAACGCAACTTGGTTGTCAAGTGTCCAAAACACAATCGAGGTGATTGGGGTGGGGGAGGGGCAACCATCAGCTCAAGTCCGGGTCATAAGTATCCCTAGGGAGGTTCATCATAACAAGAGGGTTGTTGAGGGACCAGTTAAGCACTACCTGTAGTAAATTGAGGACTGTCATAAAGTTGGAACCCAATCAGGTCGCTTGAAATTATTTACCGATGAACTTTTCAATCAACGAGCAAGCTGACAGGCCACATTTGCACACTGTGTACTGAAGTATTCAGGATCTCCAGGAATGATCTTTCTCTTCTGACTCATCTTGCCATCAAAATTGGCTAAGCCAGACATGTCAAACACAAGGCCCGGGGACCGGATGCAGTCCGCGAAGTGGTTTCATGTGGCCCGCGAAGCCATCCTGGAAACAGTGAGGGAACGGCCCCCGCTGCCTTGGCCCTGGCCGGCCGGGAGCCAATGTACAATTTTGTGGTGGCCATCTATGCTGAAACGCATTCAGTCTTAGCTCCACAAGGCCATCTAGAAACAGCGAGGAACCAGCCCTTGCTGCGTTGGCCCCTTTGTGAGGAATGAAGAAATGGACCATGCCTTGGCGCTTGCCCCGGTCCCACCCCCTTCTGCCAGAGACTCTCAGATCTGTCCCACTTCTGCCCAGGCCTCCACAGGCACCCTTGACGCGAACAATGTAGAGCTGGCCATACCCACCCAGTAGGCAGCACCTACCTTGGCCACACCCATCTGCCCCCCCCCGAGGGCAACCGCAATGCTGATGCGGCCCTCAATGAAATTGAGTTTGACACCCCTGGGCTAAGGCATCCAGTATACGTACCTGGGACTGCATTGCATTGGGGTTTATTTCTAATCCTGTTTTGTTGAACAAACCATAGTATTTCTGTACTTGGTCATTTTTTTTAGTGAAAAAAACTTTTATGCTCAAGAGTCATTCCCAAACTACACCAACGGAGTTCTTTCTCTGGCCTGTTTAGGGTGGTGTATAAAGCTGTCCAACTCTGCGCTTGGAAACTCGGTTTTCTGTTTTTCCAACCTTCTTAAGAGGTGAACTGGAGACCACCGTTTACACATCATGGTTAATGAAGCAGAGAAAGAATTTGCACCACTTATATCACACAAGCTTCTGCAACATCTGCCTGCAAATGTCCAGCTCTCTTCCCAAGTGGCACTTGCTATCTCCCTGAAGAAACCATGATAACCATTTTAAAATGCAAAGTAGACCTTGCACGAGGTCTCATCCAACTTCAGCGTTCTTTGCGGTGTCTTGGGATACCTCAGTATGAAAGTATCACGAAGTCTGGCAATCTCGCTTCCCTTGCAGATTTGGGAGTGGAGAGGAGATACTTCTGGTTTAGCTTCCTCCCACTGGCAAGCGAAACCCAAAGGGAAAGAAGGTCATTCACAACAGACAAGGTCATTCCCAGCAAACCAAATCTTTACAGGACTCTGGTTGACCGGACACAACTCGGTTCCCTTGTTTCTGTGTTCTTTCTCGACCTACGCCAGTGATGGCGAACCTTTTAGAGACCGAGTGCCCAAACTGCAATCCAAAACCCACTTATTTATCGCCGGGTGCCAGGTGGGCATGGCCCACTGGGTGGGCGTGACTGTGGTGGTCATGGCAGATTGGGTGGGTGTGGCCAAGGTGGGCGTGATCACCTCAATGTTGCTCGTGGGGAGGGATGCATGTGGGGGCCGGGCACAGTTGGCGGAGATCCAGGGGGTCTCTGGCAAGTGGGGGAGTGGGCAGGAGGCTCGTCCTGTGGGGCAAAGCGAGACGAGGCAGGGCGGGGGTGCCATTGTCACAGGGCAAGGTGAGGCAGGGGCCGGGGCGGCTGCTGCTTGACACCATCGGCCCCTGCACACAGAGGCCAGTGAGCGCATAGGGATGCATCCGGCCATGTGGGACCTCGGCGAGTTAGCGGGTGGCTGGTTGAAGAGGGACAGTTGCCAACTCCAGGGCATGGCGCGCGTGCCCACAGAGAGGGCTCCAAGTGCCGCCTTTGGCATGCGTGCCATAGGTTCGCCACCACTGACCCACCACTGACCTACGCCATGCTACACCACTACCGGTAGTAGCAGAGTCTGCCCGTTACAGTTATGTCATAACAGACAATGAACATGACCAACCTGATATTAAGAACCCTTTTGCCGCCGTCATTAAGCAAATCATTGCATTCATTAAACAAATCTGCAGTCGTTAAGGAAACATCATCGGGTCTTAAGTAAACCAATGGCTTCCTATGGGTGCAGTTTTGCCAAGTGCTGGTTTTCAGCAAAACCATTGCCAAATGCGGTCACGTAACCATGGGATACCGCGAATGGCTCTGTTGCCAAGTGCCCGAAATTTGGTCACATGGCCGTGGAGGGGGCCCAACCGTCAGAACTCCGAACTCCAGGTTGTTAAAAGTCCCCTTTTTCAAGTCGACTGTAACTTCAAGCGAGGATTGCCTGTTATCTGGCTGTTCCTATTGCCCTACTACTGTCTTTTTGTCTAAAGCGCCCATTACAGCTTCTCCCTCGCATGAATTTTCTGATGCCTGGACAGATTAGAGGAACTGGAGAACATTTTCTCGCACTCGGGGCACCTGTACGGCTTCTCGCCAGTGTGAGTCCGCATGTGCTTTTTGAGCCCTTGGCTCCACCGGAAGCTCTGTCCGCACTCCGAGCAGACGTAGGGCTTCTCTCCCGTGTGCGACCTCTCGTGTTTGGCAAGCTGCGATCGCTGAATAAAACTATTCCCACAGTAGGTACACTGATAGGGCTTCTCGCCAGTATGCGTCCTTTTATGGGCAGTGAAGTGAGAACTAGAAATGAAGCACTTCCCACAGTCCGGGCATTGGTAAGGCTTCTCGCCCGTGTGTGTCCGCTTGTGCGTGGTGAGGTGAGAACTGTAAGAGAAGCATTTCCCACACTCGGCACACTGGTACGGCTTCTCCCCAGTGTGAATTCTCTCGTGCTTCCTCAGCTGGCAGCTAGAAATGAAGCTCTTCCCACAGTCGGAGCAGACGTACGGCTTCTCCCCAGTGTGGGTCCTGGTGTGCGTAATAAGGTCCGACTTTTGATTGAAACTTTTGCCGCAGACGGCGCACTGGTGAGGCCGCTCTCCGGTATGAGTCCATTTATGTATCACCAGATGGCGGGTCTGACTGAAAGTTTCTCCACAGTCTGGACATTTATAAGGCTTCTCCCCCTTGTGGGTCCCCTCGTGGATCACTAACTGCGGCCTGTACCGGAAAGTCTGGCCGCAGTCCAGGCAGCGGTATGGTTTCTCGCCCGTGTGAACTCTCCGGTGCCTCAGGAGGTTGCAGCGAGTGCCAAAGCTCTTCCCGCACTCGGAGCATTTGTACGGCTTCTCCCCGGTGTGAGTTCTCTCGTGGATGAGGCGCCCGATTTTATCACTGAAGGTTTTCCCGCACAACGAGCATTTATAAGGCTTCTCCCCGGTATGGAACCTCTCGTGGATAATCAGGGATTCCTTCCGGGTGAAGCTTTTCCCACAAGCTGAGCATTTGTGGGGCTTCTCCCCTGTGTGGGTTCGCTCGTGAATCACCAGGTGGGCGTGGCAGTCAGACAGCTTCCCACAATATTGGCACTTGTGCAGTTTTTCCTTCCTCGGGGGAGAGTCAAAAGTCGCCTTCATCCTCCTGCTACTGTACATTCCCTTGGGCAGGTCTGTGACTTCTCCAAGGAAGTACGGTTGATGGTCAGAGCTTCCTAGAAGAACAAGCAAGTTAGAAGGACATCAGTGATACACAAAAACTCAACTCAACTCAAGGCTCTTTGGATTGGCACTCAATGCCTGCTGATTTCATGGATTAGTCCAGAGGTAGGCAACCTTGGCTCTTTCATGACTCGTGGACTTCAACTCCCAGAATTCCTGAGCCAGCCATGCTGAGGGGAAAGGGAGAGGTTTCCAAGCTGAGCCATGCTGGCTCAGGAATTCTGGGAGTTGAAGTCCACGAGTCATAAAAGAGCCAAGGTTGCCTACCCCTGGATTAGTCGATACAGGTTTCTTGACAGCAACACAGAAACTGATTTCCTTTTTCAGGGCACCTTTTCACCCCCTGCACAATCTGGCTTTCAGACCTTGTCTTCCCAATTGGTCTCCCATCCATGGACTCTCCAGGCTTATCCCTGCTTAGCTTCCCAGCCCAAGGAGGGCACCTGAAGGCTGCCACTTGTTTGTTAAAGAGGAGAAGCGCCATTAGCGTCAGAGATGCTGGACAAACTCCTGGCCTGCGTCCCAATTTTGTGCGGCTCTTGCGGTCATCTCAGAGACCAACAGGACCACTCTGATTGTTCCCTGGCAATCAAGGGAGATGCATAAAGGAGATGCATAAAGAGAATATGGTGGGCAAACGCTTCCTCGCCTAAAGCGACTGAAATCACTTGGAAGAGGCAACGTATCATTATTAAGCATGCAAAATGTTACGGTGCACATTGAACCCCCCACAGCCAAGCATTGGCAGCTTCCTGAGCACCCCTGAACTAAAGCTGAGCCACAGTCTGTATACCGTTGGCTAACTATGTTACAAAGGTATAGAAAGAGCAAGTCAACATGTACACTTCAGTGTGTGTTAAACTATTTTTGATAATCCCATCTGAGTGACCTCCTTTATTATTTATCACTTCTACTAGATCACCATGGCGACTATCCTCTCTCTGCTCCATCATTGGAGGCTTTTAAGAAGAGACCGCACAGCCGCTTGTCTGAAAGGGTATATAGGGTTATGTACTTAATAATAATAATAATAAAGTTGGAAGGGACCTTGGAGGTCATCAAGTCCAACCCCCTGCTCAGGCAGGTAACCCTATACCAGTGGTGGCGAACCTATGGCACGGGTGCCAGAGGCGGCACTCAGAGCCCTCTCTGTGGGCACACGCGCCATCGCCCCAGTCCTAGGCCTTCAGCTGGGTTTTATAAAACCTTTTTGCTTTAGGCAGTGTGCAAAAAAAAAAAAGGTTCAATCAGTCAATTTCAACTTCTCGCGGGGAAAAAAAAGATCTTGCAAAGTTGAGACTCTAGAAAGAGTGCAGAGAAGAGCAACAAAGATCATCAGGGGACTGGAGGCCAAAGCATATAAGGAAAGGCTGCTGGAATTGGGTATGTCTAGTTTAATGAAGAGAAGGATGAGGGGGGACATGATGGCAGTGTTCCAATATCTCAGGGGCTGCCACAAAGAAGAGGGAGTCAAGCTATTCTCCAAAGCGCCTGAAGGCAGGACAAGAAGCAACGGATGGAAGCTAACCAAAGAGAGAAGCAACCTAGAACTAAGGAGAAACTTCCTGACAGTTAGAACAATTAACCAGTGAAACAACCTGCCTCCAGAAGTGGTGAATGCTCCAACACTGGAAGTTTTTAAGAAGAGACTAGACAGCCATTTGTCTGAAATGGTATAGGGTTTCCTGCCTGAGCAGGGGGTTGGACTAGATGACCTCCAAGGTCCCTTCCAACTTTATTATTATTATTATTAAGTTGAAATTGATTGATTGAACTTTTTAGTCCCACCCAGTCTGCCATTACCACCGCAGCCACGCCCACCCAATGGGCCACACCCACCCGGCACTTGACGATGCATAAGTGGGTTTTGGGTTGCAGTTTGGGCACTCAGTCTCTAAAAGGTTCGCCATCACTGCCCTATACCATTTCAGACAAATGGCTGTCCA
Organism: Protobothrops mucrosquamatus; assembly: GCF_001527695.2. Lineage (NCBI taxonomy): Eukaryota > Metazoa > Chordata > Lepidosauria > Squamata > Viperidae > Protobothrops > Protobothrops mucrosquamatus. The sequence goes on from NW_015387701.1 coordinate 249,007, forward strand.
GTTTCTTCTTAAAAACTTCCAGTGTTGGCGCATTCACCGCTTCTGGAGGCAGGTTGTTCCACTGGTTAATTGTTCTAACTGTCAGGAAGTTTCTCCTTAGTTCTAGGTTGCTTCTCTCCTTGATTAGTTTCCACCCGTTGCTCCTTGTCCTGCCTTCAGGCACTTTGGAGAATAGCTTGACTCCCTCTTCTTTGTGGCAGCCCCTGAGATACTGGAACACTGCCATCATGTCCCCACTCGTCCTCTTCGTTAAACTAGACATACCCAATTCCAGCAACCGTTCCTCATATGTTTTAGCCTCCAGTCCCCTAATCATCTTCGTTGCTCTTCTCTGTACTCTTTCTAGAGTCTCAACATTATTACACTCAGTCTCATTTTTTTTTTTAAAAAAGTGTTGAGTCTTCCTGTGGAGTTGATTTCTTGGTCTATCAAGTGGAGCTGACACCGAGGGACCTTACATGGCTGAGGAGAGGCTGGAACTTGGGTATCCCCACTTTTAGCCCAGCAATGGCACCTTCACCCCTGCAGCACCCCAGCTCTCTAATAGGAAAACCATCCCAAGAGACCCCCTACTGCACATTGGTCGCCTCCCCATCAACTGCAGGGGTAAAAAAGCCTGCAAGGTGGTGATAAATAAATGAGGGTAGTCCTCACTTAGTGACTACAATTGTGACTGGCAATTCTGCCACTAAGATTTGTGGTGACGGGCACCTTCAAATACCCCCCGAAGGCCGTGATCAGAATGTAAGTTTCCGATCGATCACATTCTACCTACATTTACAAGATTTCATCCCCGGGGTTTTCAAAGCATTTTGGTCTACTCACTGTCTCCATCCATGGGGACCTCAACTTTCACAATATCCAACGGATCCAGTTCGGAATTGGAAGACTCATCAGGCAAGTCAGCCAGATCTTCCTGTGGGTGAAACATGAAGATGTCTAAGGAGAAGATTGGGACACATCCTCTCAGTATCAGCCAACAGCCGGCACACAAACCAGGATCAACTGGAGATTCATTTCAGCCCTTCTCGAACTCTGGCAAAATAATTTCCCAAGGCTACAAACCCACTGGGGTTCAGGAAGTAATGATGTGGCACAAGCATGCTGCTTTAGAGATTAGTAAAGTCACAAGGGAAACCACAGCTTACTTCTCCAGAACAGTATAGGGGGTACCTTGCTCAATAGTAGTAACTGTGAGAGGGACCTCGGAGTCCTAGTGGACAATCACTTAAATATGAGCCAGCAGTGTGCTGCAGTTGCCAAAAAGGCCAACACAGTGCTGGGCTGCATTAACAGAGGGATAGAATCAAGATCACGTGAAGTATTAATACCACTTTACAATGCCTTGGTAAGGCCACACTTGGAATACTGCATCCAGTTTTGGTCACCACAATATTAAAAAGATGTTGAGACTCGTCTAGAAAGAGTACAGAGAAGAGCAACAAAGATGATCAGGGGACTGGAGGCTAAAACATCTAAGGAACGGCTGCTGGAATTGGGTATGTCTAGTTTAATGAAGAGAAGGATGAGGGAGGACATGGTAGCCGTGTTCCAATATCTCAGGGGCTGCCACAAAGAAGAGGGAGTCAAGCTATTCTCCAAAGCTCCTGAAGGCAGGACAAGAAGCAACGGATGGAAACCAATCAAGGAGAGAAGCAACCTAGAATTAAGGAGAAACTTCCTGACAGTTAGAACAATTGACCAGTGGAACAACCTGCCTCTAGAAGCGGTGAATGCTCCAACACTGGAAGTTTTTAAGAAGAAACTGGACAGCCATTTGTCCGAAATGGTATAGGGTTTCCTGCCTGAGCAGGAGGTTGGACTAGATGACCTCCAAGGTCCCTTCCAACTTTATCATTATTATTAAGTTTAAAATGTCCTAATTTTAATCTCTCAGTTTGGCAATGAGGGAGATGACCATCCCTGAATCTGAGAAGAATGCCAGTCAAAACAGATCCCATTTAGCCATTCCAATTCTTTAACTGTGCATAAAGAAATGTTGTACTTTCATAGAATTTAGTACTTAACGCAGCAAATAGATTAAAAGGACGAAACTTTAGTGAACCCCAGCCGACATCATCAGAGTCATAGAGTGGTTCGAATCATTATAATGATTAAATTTATAACGAGGGAGAGGAAGCTGAGGAAGACAGGTTGGTTATACAAATGCAGCCCAGGTTATGGGTATCTTAACAATTGTGTTAGAAACTGACTCTTTGTGTTCAGGCTTCTCTTTAGCAGCACCACAGAGTGAGATTTTGCTGAACTCCCATACAGCAAAAGACTCCAGCCATCTCAAAAGGTCTCAGGTTGTTTTTTTTTAAAAAAGGATATTGATAAGATTGACCGAGTTCAGAAACAGGCAACAAAAATGGTGCAAGATCTGAGAGACAAAACGCATCAGGAGAGATTGGAGGAACTGAATATCTACTGCAGCGGTGTCAAACTCAATTTCACTGAGGGCCGCATCAGCATTGCAGTTGCCCTGGGGGGGGGCTGGGGGTGTGTGTGGCCAGAGTGGGTGCAACCTACTGGGTGGGCATGGATGGAGTGGGTGTGGCCTACTGGGTGGGCGTGGTCAGTTCTACATCATTCACGTCAAGGGTGCCTGTGGGGGGCCTGGGCAGGAGTGGGACAGATCTGAGGGTCTCTGGCAGAAGGGGGTGGGACCGGGGCAAGTGCCAAGGCATGGTCCACCGGGGCAAGTGCCAAGATGGCCACCACAAAATTGTACATTGCCTCCCGGCTGGCCTGGGCCAGGGCCAAGGCAGCGGGGGCCGTTCCCTCACTGTTTCCATGATGGCTTCGCGGGCCACATGAAACCACTTCCCGGGCCGCATCCAGCCCCCGGGCCTTGTGTTTGACATGTCTGATCTACTGCCTGAAGGACGGAAGGGAAAAGGAAGACATGATTGAAAGACAGAACTATATTAAGGGTGTGAATAAGATTCTAGGAGGCGGTCTCTTCAACATTAAGCAAAAATCAAGATCCTGGGGGGCATAACCACAAACAGACAGGGGGAAAGTTCGAATAATAGAAAATATTATTTCACAGAAAGAGTCACGGAAGCTTGGAACCAACCTCCAGCAGAAGCCACAGTGGGTCAATCATCAGTAACTGGGTTTTAAACATGGGATAAACACAGGTCAGTCATCCGGCAAAAAAATAAAAAATAACTCAAAGGACAAACTCGATGGACCACTAGATCTTCTTGTGCCATCAGTTTTCTGTGTTTCTATGTCTCAACAAACACACTGGGTTTATAACATTATTACAATTGCTCTTTGATAAGGACGTTTTTAACCAGCTTCTCAAGCCTGTTTCACCAAAACGTAAAATTTAAGTCATGCCAGACATCCGATTATGAGCTGCAGCTCACGAAGGCTGATGTCTTTTAATAAAAAGTGCTAGATGGAAAGGCACCTACCAGAGCATTTTAGGATGCTTTTTTGTCATTAAAAACACTCCCATGGCAGGCTATAGGACAGTGACCCAGTGATGGCGAACCTTTTAGAGCAGTGGTGGCAAACCTATGGCACGGGTGCCAGAGGCGGCACTCAGAGCCCTCTCTGTGGGCACGCGCGCTGTCGCCCCAGTCCTAGGCCTTCAGCTGGGTTTTATAAAACCTTTTCACTTTAGGCCTCCGCTGCCGTAAAAAAAAAAGGTTCAATCAATCAGTCAATTTCAACTTCTTGCGGGGAAAAAAAGATCTTGCAAAGTTGGAATTGATTGAACTTTTTAGTCCCACCCAGTCTGCCGTTATCACCGCAGCCATGCCCACCCAATGGGCCACACCTACCCAATGGGCCACACCCAGCCAATGGGCCACACCCACCCGGCACTCGACGATGCATAAGTGGGTTTTGGGTTGCAGTTTGGGCACTCGGTCTCTAAAAGGTTCGCCATCACTGTTTTAGAGACTGAGTGCCCAAACTGCAACCCAAAACCCACTTATGCATCGTCGAGTGCCCATTGGGTGGGTGTGGCCCATTGCATGGTGGGTGTGGCCCATTGGGTGGGTGTGGCCCATTGGGTGGGCGTGGCTGCGGTGGTAACGGCAGACTGGGTGGGGCTAAAAAGTTCAATCAATCAATTCCAACTTTGCAAGATCTTTTTTTTCCCCCGCGAGAAGTTGAAATTGATGGATTGATTGAACCTTTTTTTTTTTTTTTTTTTGCACACGTTGGCGGAGGCCTAAAGTGAAAAGGTTTTATAAAACCCAACTGAAGGCCTAGGACTGGGATGACGGCTTGCGTGCCCATAGAGGGCTCTGCGTGCCGCCTCTGGCACATGTGCCATAGGTTTGCCACAAGTGACTTACAACAATTAGTTTAGTGACTGTTCTAAGTTGCAACAGCCACTGCAAAAAGTGACGTGTGATCATTTTTTTGACACTTACGACCGTTGCGCCATTCCCGTGATCACATGATCAAAATTCAGACACCTTGGCAACTGACTCATATTCTGTGACAGTTGCAATATGCCAGAGTCATGTGATCCCCTTTTGTAACGTTCAGGCAAGCAAAGTCAGTGGGGAAACCAGGTTCTCTTAACGAACGTGTTACTAACTTAACAACCGCAGCATTTCACTTAACAACTGTGACAAACAAGTGGGGCAAAACTCACTTAACAAATGTCTCACTTAGCAACACAAATTTCAGAGCTCAGCTGTGGCTGTAAGCCGAGCTCTACAAGGCTGCCCAACATGACAAGGATCCACGCTCACCCTCTGCTCATCTCCTGGTGGGAGCCTCCAAAGGAAGTCCTCGGCCAATGTCACCACCTGGCTCCCCGTTTCCGGACACTGTTCCCGAACCCAGTTCTGCATTTCCAGCGGCAGGATCATCAGGAACTGCTCCAAGACCACCAGCTCCAATATTTGCTCCTTAGAATGACGCTCCGGCTTCAGCCACTGGCAGCAGAGGTCCCAGAGTTGACCAAACACTTTCTGAGGCCCCTCAGCTTCCTCGTAGCAAAACTGCCGGAAGCGTTGGCATCGCAGTGCCATGTTGAGTTTGCCCTCCTCCACCAATTCTTCCTTCACTTCCACTGGGGAATCCAGGCCTTCGTAGACTTCGGGAACTTCCCCGCAGCCCAGGCCTGGCAAAGTTTCGGAGGCAGTTTTTCCTCTGAAGGACCGTTGATGGAAATCAGTCTTTCTCCTAAAAGGAGGCCTAGTGTTATTCTCTGGGGAGGATTGAGAAGATGGAGAGTTTCTTCCATCCAAGGATGGAGCCTTCAGAGCTTCTCTTTTCTGGATCTCACAGAACTGGTCCAGCCCTTCTTCTGGTTCTTGCTTAATCTGAGACGTAGTGAAGCCCTTCAGATATTCCCGTGTTGCCGCAGTTGGAACGCTTCCCCTCGCTGGCACTCTTTTTCCTGTCTGGAATCCTGGCAAGTCCTGTACTTCCATCTTTCTTCCTGGCAGGAATAGAAATTATAATAATTACTTATGCACAAAAGGGAAGCCGAGGATCCATAAAGGTCTGTCTCTCCCCCCGCCCCCCGTGTTTCTTGCTGATCTGGAGCCAGTTGACTTTCTGCAAGCATTCTGAAAATCCGATAGAGCAGTGGTGGCGAACCTATGGCACGCGTGCCAGAGGCGGCACTCGGAGCCCTCTCTGTGGGCACGCGCACCGTCGTCCCAGCCCCACCTCCTCACCAGCAGCCCCCCTGGAGGAGAGCCGCCCCTGGTCGCGGCCCACGCGAAGCAGCACAGCCAAGGACATGGTAGCCGTGCAGTGGGGACAAGACTCCGCCCTTGCAGCCCATCATGCACATCTGATGCTGCGGGGCATGGGCAGAGGGCATGGCTGCCATGGCGCTGCTGGGCTGCCTTGATCTGTGGCGGGTCGTGGAGGTGGTGGGAGGCCCAGCGGGCACGGCAGAGCAGGCACGGGGATGGGAGGGGCAGTTTTTGGGCACTCGGTCTCTAAAAGGCTCACCATCACTGCGCTAGAGAATAAATAATACATCATCCTTGGGGAAGCGCTTTAAAGCTTGGCTTAATTTAATTGCATCACTCAAAATTTAATTAGTCAAATTAACGTAAGTTACTTCAATTTAGCTCATGGTTAGAACAGTAGATGCAATTTATTACATTTATCCCTTCCAGCTCTATTCTATTCTAAACTTTGCAAGCAAAGACTGGGGACCCCCAAAGGGAAAGTGACCCGCTGTAAAAAGCCCACCTCCTCGCTCTCCCCCCCCCCAGGAGTCTCCCCTTCCCTTCTTGCACCTGGGGATTCCCTCTCCTCCCCCTCCTCCCCCCTCCCCGTCTTGCAGCGTCCTTGCCCACCTGCCTCCCCTTGCGCGCCTCTCCCCGCGAGGGGAATCTCCGCAATCCTGAATTAAGAGACGTCTGAAGACCAGGAAGGGGGCGGCGGGAGGGGCAGGAAACTGGCTCCCAGATTCCCTCCCCCCCTTTTTTTCCTGCCTCCTCTCTAGGCGCAAAAAGAAAAGCTCTCTGCGTTTAACCCTTTCGTTGAAGCCGGGGCGGGGAGGGGGCGACTGGGGCGCCGCCGGGCATTGCCAAAATCCTCCAACCGGGCCTCGCCAAAGAGGCTAGTCCATATCACACACACACACCCCAAGAAAAGCCAAAGAAACTGAAAATCACTGCAATTTGCAAGGACCTTGCATGCGCTAATCCGCAACTACAATAGGTGCAAATTAGGAATTCATTGATCTCGAAGAAGGGCGAGGCAGCCCTGCAGATGTCCTTGGACTACAAGGCCCACCATCCTTCACCCATGCAATTCTTGGGCTGCAGATGCTGCCATTTGCTTGAATATCTAACCTTTACACAGTGTGTCAGGAGGAGCCTGGTAGCTCCTGACCGATTGTATTTGAATAGGAGATATTATCTTTCCATCTGCATTCTTGCAGAGTCAAGAACTTGCTAGAGGGCAGAATTGCTAGCAGCCTTCCCAAATTTCCAGATGGGTTAAAGTTCGGTCTTATTGTTCCCAAACACTTAGTGGCTACTAATCTGCAGAAAACAGATCGAAAGATTCCTGTGCTTTGGTAGGAGCGATTCTCAGTGGAGATCAAAATCTCTCTACATTCTTAAAACCTTGTGACTGATTTCCTGTGGCTGTCAAGATTTTAAGACACAGCAGCACATCAGCCCAGAAGCTCAAAGGGAGCCAGCTTCACTCATGCTGGCCAAGAATGATTTTAAGCCCGCCCATATGTCTTAAAGCCGATGTTCCCACCAAGCCAGATTTGCTCCTGGGGGATATTTTAAATCTGTTAAATGCTAAATGTCATGTGCTTCTGTAAGTTCCCTTGAGAAAGAAGTCTTTCTTAGGTAAAATTGAGAGACATATGCAGCAAAGCCAAGAGAAAGGCGGCTGAGAAAGAGCAGATGTTTCTCTATATATGATAAATGTTTCCAAAAAGCACTTCAAAGGGTTGTAAAAAGGTTGGTAATACAGACGTGCATGCAAAAGTATATAAAAGTCGTCCCGCTCTTTGATTGATACATTTTTTTTTAATTAGAAATTTTTAATCTAATAAATACAAAGGTAGAAAATGGGATCTGTCGCTAGATGGCGCTGTATAGGTCAGCAAGGCTGGCGATTAAGGAACTGTCAACGCAAAGGCGGCATCGGTAATCGAAAAGGGTTTTTTAAACCATAGAGTATTAAATTGGTAGAGAGGACGTCGGAGAAGACGAGAAAGAGGGTAGAAGAATGTCTTCCGGTTCAGCAATGTGAATATGGTGGTGGTGTAGGTGGCTCTCCTGCTCTTCCTAGGGTCGAAGCCGCTGCTGGAAGGTGAGTCGAAGAGTCGGAGGAGAAGCCGGGAGCAAGTGGGGCTGTTTGGTTTCCTCCACGGTGTAGATTTACAGTGTTTCTCAACCTTGACCATTTTAAGGCATGTGGACTTCAACTCCCAGAATTCCACAGCCAGCAATGCTGGCTGTGGAATTCTGGGAGTTGAAGTCCACATGCCTTAAAATGGTCAAGGTTGAGAAACACTGGTGTAGAAGCAGCGAAGCAACTAGGCTGAAACGTGTCGGGTGCTGCATATTTTATAAATAAAGTAAATTCTACTCCACTAGTGCTGCATGCTTCAAAAGCGGCGCCTGCAATTTTCTCGTGGTTGGAAGACTTGACAAAAGTCTCCAAGTTAGGTTTGATGCCTTGTGATTTTTATGGAGGTTGTTTTCTTGGCAACAAGATGAGGCTGATCTACTATTGCTCTCTTCTGGGGTTGGTTTCTTTCTTACTTCCATGTCTAGCTAATAAACACTGGATTTCCCCGTGGTGCCCCATCTGTGTATTAACCAGGTTCAACTGTGCTTAACCCAGCACTTTTTAAAAAAAAATAGCTTTTGAACACCATTTGGAATTTTCAGTTGTATACATAGTCCTAGCTTACTACTTTTTCACTGCCCCATCAGAGACACAGTGGCACTGAACAAGGAAACATACCACTTGTCTTCAAAGTTGTGGCTGTTGCAGTTATTTGGGTGCTGGCACTGGCTTGCAGTTGCGACAGTTGTAGTGTCCCACAGTCATGGAATTGCCATGAGTGGGACCTTCACAGCTGGTTTCCAACAAACAAAATCAGTTGGGAAACTGACAGAAAGTTGCAACTCACAGTCATGTTACATTGCACATAACAACCCATGGTGATTTGCTTAATGATCGCACCTAGAACTGATGTTGTAAATTGGCACTATAATGTGACATCTTAATAATAATAATAATAATAATAATAATAATAATAATAATAATAATAATAATAATAATAATAATAATAATAATAATAATAATAATAATAATAATAATAAAAGTTGGAAGGGACCTTGGAGGTCATCGAGTCCAACCCCCTGCCCAGGCAGGAACCCTACACCATTTCAGACTGGCTGTCCAGTCTCTTCTTAAAAACTTCCAGTGTTGGAGCATTCACCACAGTTTAAAAGTTGCCTGTCAGTAGTTGTGGTCAGTAAGTGAGGACAACCTATATTGTGATGTCACCAGAGCGTTTAAAACCTCCCACCATTCTAAAATTATAAAATATTTTATAAAAACCCATTGCAGGTGTAGAAATGTGTGACTGACCCTAGTCAATAAATGAATCTCGTGACTCACTGGATATTTGAAGTTGGTCTCACTAGACCAGACATGTCAAACTCGTGACGTCGCGCAACGTATTGGAGCTTTTTCGCCATTGCCGGCAATGGGGTGGGTGTGGTTTCCCGATGATGCCTCCGGCCCACGGGCCAGCAGTTTGACACGCCTGCACTAGACTTATAGACTTATATAAACAGATAATGAACTTTAAGTAATGTAAGAGATTTTATTAACATTGTAGCATGTTTGCTTCATAGTTGTAATTTATGCTTTGTTTTCATTATGTTGACTAACCATTTTATAAACCACAATTAAGCTAACCCTCTTGTGTGAATTTTATAGACAAAGAGGATGGCAATAAGTACTCTGGACAACTGAAAATAACAAGCATCATTGAAAAGGAAAGAAAATCAAGCCAACAATCAAAACCTTTTTCCATTTCCTCCAGAAAACCACAGACTTTTCTTCAGTAGCAGGTTGAGAGAAAAAGGAAGAAAACCATGAAAAGAATATTGAACTGGACAAAATAGAGTATGTGGAACTCAAGGAAATATTTCATGAAAAGATCAAGGGGATTTATTTCCAAATTCAAAAAACATGGGAAGTCAGTGGGAAGGAAAAGATCACTTGGATGGCCATATAGGGTGGAGAGCACTGCAGGCTTCACCCGTGAGGAAGGAAACAGTAGCTTGAATCAAAACTCCATCCAACAAGGGATCCAAAGAATTTTCAACTTCCTTGAGAATCCAAGAATGCCAATGGTGGGAAAACACCATAGATATGCATATTGTGGGAAAAGCATGGATAGTAAATCACAGTTGATAATACACCATGTATGAATGTCCAGTTTGTGGGAAAAGTTTCAGTCAGAATTCCAGTCTCATGATACACCAGTGGACACATACAGGAGACAAACCATATGAGTGTCCAGAATGTGGGAAAGGTTTCCGTCAGAATTCCCACCTGGTGATACACCAGAAGATTCACACAGGAGAGAAACCATATGAGTGTCCAGATTGTTCAAAATGTTTCATTCGGAATTGTGACCTGGTGATACACCAGAGGACACACACAGGAGAGAAACCATACGAGTGTCTGGATTGTGGAAAATGTTTCAGTCAGAATTTTGACCTAGTGATACATCAGAGGACTCACACAGGAGAGAAACCATATGAGTGTCCAGTTTGTGGAAAAAATTTCAACTGGAATTCACACTTGGTAGTACATCAACGGACTCACACAGGAGTGAAACCATATGTGTGTCCAGATTGTGGGAAAAGTTTCAATTGGAATTCACATTTGATGGTACACCAGCGGACTCACACAGGAGAGAAACCATACGAGTGTCCAGATTGTGGAAAAACTTTCATTCGGAATTCTGACCTAGTGAGACACCATGCAACACACACAGGGGAAAAACCGTATGAGTGCCTGATTTGTGGAAAAAATTTCAGTCGGAATTCTTACCTGGTAATACACCAGAAGATTCACACAGGAGAGAAACCATATAAGTGTCTGGAGTGTGGGAAAGGTTTCAGTCAGAATTCTTCCCTGGTGATACATCAGAGAACTCACTCAGGGGAGAAACCTTATGAGTGTCTGGATTGTGGAAAATGTTTTAGTCAGAATTCCAGCCTGGTGAGACACCAGAGGAGTCACACAGCAGACAAAGTATATGAATGCCCAGATTGTGGGGAAGGTTTCTGTCTGAATTCCCACCTGGTAATACACCAGAAGATTCACACAGGGAAGAAACTATATGAGTGTCCAGATTGTTGGAAATGTTTCCTTCGGAATTCTGAGCTGGTGATACACCAGAGGACTCACACAGGAGAGAAACCGTACGAGTGTCCAGACTGTGGGAAAGATTTCAGTACTAGGTCTAACCTTATAAATCATGTGCGTATACACACAGGGGAGAAACCATTTACGTGCCCCGAGTGTGGACGATGCTTCAGGAAACATTCCACCCTTATCGCACACAAGAAAATCCACATTAGGTCCAAAGTGATGAGTGTAGAGAAGGCTTGAATTTCATTTCTAATGTCCAATTGTAAGTCCAGCTGAGAAATTGACTATTTACTTTCTGGCCTGATTCTTTTTAGTCAAATATGTCATAGTATTAGATGTGAAGAAAGGGAGAAATTCTGCAAAAAATTTTTGTAGCGGTGTCCTTTGCATTTTTATCATGATAGATGATAGCAATATCACATTCTACCTGGATGTCCTTGAGATTTTGAGCTGCAGAATTCCTCAGCCAGCATCTCCTCAGGATAGGAGCACTAACACAGACTATAGAGATTGTGGCTCCTCATATAAGGAGAAAGCGAGAGGAGAAGTAGAGCTGGGTCAAAGTTCATCTTTTCCTAACTGTTCCAGGAATTCGGTGCACCAAGCATGTCTGTTCAGATTGGGTCAAGAATGAGGCAGGCAAGTGGAAGAAACCATATGAGTAGCAAATATATTGGGGTGAGTTTGGGGCAGTGACAAAAGCAGTGTAAAATTTCAGATGTAAAGGCTGTTCTGCCTTGCAGGAGACCTTCATGGAGAAGAGCTGTAGGAATATTGAGTTGAGGAGAAAAGGGATTGTGGTTTTGAGCACAGGATCTCCAGGTTTATTCGCAACTCCTGTGTGATGATCTCCTTTGTTTTTAGAGGCCCTCCTTGTTAGCGTTTGACGGCGGGTGTGTGTGTGTGTGTGTGTGTAAGAGCAGCACCAAGAGGCTGATACTTTTGTGGTTCCCCCTCCCTTGTAGAGAAATGTGAGGGGGAAAATGGTACAGTAGATAATGTTTCATTTCCAAAACAGCATTGTGTAAGAATCATGAATAGCTTTTGGGAAAGAAAAAAAAGAGGAAAGTGTCAGCATTTCTGTAAACATTGGGACCGGGTAACGCAAAGCTCTCTTCCCAACACATGAGAGATGTTTCTTGTTCTTTAACTTCTCTTCCAGGGCGCCTTAATATTTTTCAAAAAATCCTTCAAATAAAGAGAGGAACAACATTTGTAGCAGCAGAAGTGAAGTTTTAGCTATGTAGATGAATGATCTTGACTTTGCTGGGATTAGAAGACACCAAAGGATTCCAAGATTGTTTATTTCAAGCTCTGGAGGGGAGTCAAAAGTTGCCTTCTTCCTATAGCAGTGGTGGCGAACCTTTGGCACGCGTGCCAGAGGCGGCACTCGGAGCCCTCTTAGTGGGCACGCGCGCCGTTGCCCCAGCCCTGCCTCCCCCCACGGCCCCCTCCTCATCAGCAGCCTCCCCCGAGGAGAGTCACCCCCAGGCACACCCCGCACGGAGCAGCACAGCCAAGCACATGGCAGCAGGGACAAGACTCCACCCTCGCGCCCCGTCGCACGTAGATGATGCTGCGGACCGCGGGCGGAGGGGATAGCCGCCATGATGCTGGGCCGCCTGGGCAATCTTCTACGGTGGGCTGTGGAGGCGGTGGGTGTTCCTGTGGGCAAGTGGGGTGGGGGCGTAGCGAGGGCAGGGACGGTGCGCGGCAGTTTTGGGGCACTTGGTCTCTAAAAGGTTCGCCATCACTGTCCTATAGCAAATGTGTAACAGGAGCGCGCGCACACACACACTGTAGTTCGTAGGGATCCTGCACGCTCTTTGGAGGGAAGTCAAAAATCGCCTTCCTCCTCCTCCTGCTGTACGTTCCCTGGGGCAGGTCTGTGACTTCTCTGAGGAAACACCAACACAATTCAAAAAGAAAGGTTATAATTATTTTGGGGAAGGTCACATTGCATATGATCCCTTTGAAGGACACCCAAGAACCAGGAGCAGGCTAGCCATGTGGAAAAACCAAGAGGCTCTTGGCTTAAGTCTCAAGTCTAAATGACTTTGAATTTAAACATGTGCAAAATTTCTAATCTTTCAAATAGTAAAATTATATTTAATTTTCCTCTGTCTTTTGGTGTCATATTTTAGTGCACATCTCTATCATGTCTCATTGGAAACCCTTGCAATGATCCCAAAGCCTCTGAATCTCTTACAGGGCTATATAAAAATATCAAGCAAAATTAAATAAAGCCAATCTAAGAATCGGAGGGACTGGTCTACAGGGTGAGTTCAAAAGCATAAGTTCCCAATCAGAGGAACAGTCCATTTCCTCAAAGTTTGAAGCTCAGAATGAAAGATGTAAAATATGTGTTATATTTCATACTCTATTAGCAAATGTACAATAGGAGCACGCACACACTGTAGTTTGTAGGGACCCTGCAAGCTCTTCAGAGGGGAGTCAAAAGTCACCTTCCTCCTCCTCCTGTACGTTCCCTGGGGCAGGTCTGTGACTTCTCTGAGGAAACACTGTTGATGGTGGGAGCCTACCAGAACAACCAGCCAGTTAGGAGGACATGAGCCAGCCGTGTGCTGCAGCTGCCAACACAGTGCTGGGCTGCATTAACAGAGGGATAGAATCAAGATCACATGGAGTGTTAATACCACTTTACAATGCCTTAGTAAGGCCAAACTTGGAATACTGCATCCAGTTTTGGTCACCACGATGTAAAAAAGATGTTGAGACTCTAGAAAGAGTACAGAGAAGAGCAACAAAGATGATTAGGGGACTGGAGGCTAAAACATAAGGAGCGGCTGCTGGAATTGGTTATGTCTCGTTTAACGAAGAGAAGGACAAGGGGGGACATGATAGCAGTGTTCCAGTATCTCAGGGGCCGCCACAAAGAAGAGGGAGTCAAGCTATTCTCCAAGGCACCTGAAGGCAGGACAAGAAGCAACGGGTGGAAACTAACCAAAGAGAGAAGCAACCTAGAACTAAGGAGAAACTTCCTGACAGTAAGAACAATTAACCAGTGGAACAACCTGCCTCTAGAAGCGGTGAATACTCCAACACTGGAAGTTTTTAAGAAGAAACTGGACAGCCATTTGTCCGAAATGGTGTAGGGTTTCCTGCCTGAGCAGGGGGTTGGACTAGATGATCTCCAAGGTCCCTTCCAACTTTACTATTATTATTATTGTTTTATTATTATTATTATTATTATTATTATCAATTATGCTGCAGAAAAAGTCAACTCAAGTCTCTCTGGAGTGGTGATTTAATGGATTAGTCATTACAGGTTTCTTGACAGCAACACACAAACTCATTTCCTTCAGGGTGTTTTTTTTCTCTCTCTTTCCTACTCTCTCACATACACACAAACACACACATATCCCTTGGGACATCGCAAACCTCTCAGCGAGAACAACTCCCAAGCAGTCAATGGGGAGGAAGAGAGAGAACAGGGAGAAGCATGAAGATTCAACATATATCAAGCATGCAAACAATCACTGTCCTGACCTAAATCGGAACCGCAGCTTATATACCGTTGGCCCATTACATTAGAAACAGGCAGGCACCCTGTAGAGCAGAGGTCCCCAACCTTTTGGGCACCAAGGACCGGTTCCGTGGAGGGAGGTTTTTCCACGGACTGGAGGGGGCGTGGGTTTTGTGTGCTGCCTGCATCCCGTGGGTGGGGCTTTGCTTGCTTGTGCGGCCCGGTTGCTGGCATGCCGCGGCCCGGTACTGGTCCACGGACCAGGGGTTTGCAACCCCTACTGTAGAGTACATCTTGATGTTGGAATATTTTTGATAATCCCATTTGGGGTTCATCATGTATCCCTGCCTTCAAGGTCAGCGTGGCAACGATCTAAACACTTTGACCCACTGGTCCTTTCTGATTCTTTCTGTACTGTGCCCATTCAGGCCTAATTCAGTTTGCTGTCCATGTTTTACTTACAATAAGACTTTACGGAGTTCAGAACTATTGGGCTGCAGGGGCATCTCGGAGGTTTGCTAGCGAATGCAACTCAGTGGTCTGAATGGATAATCACACCGCTGGAAGGTACTAACTCACCTCTTGCGTTTGACAATAGAGGGACGAGGATCGGGTCGTGACAGTTGGTGGGATAGGATACGGGTCTCCCGGGGTCACGTGTCTGACTTCTTTTACCGGAACCCGTCCCCATCCGTTGGAACCGAGAAAATACTGAGCACCTGAAGTTGAGGGTCTTAAGGACTCGGTCGGTACCTGAAAATTAAGGAGAAAATTCCTAACAATAAGGACAATTAACCAGTGGAACAGCTTGCCTTCAGAAGTCATGGGCGCTCCATCACTGGAGGTGTTTAAGAAGAGACTGGACAGTCACTTGTCTGAGATGGTATAGGTCAGGGGTAGGCAATCTTGGCTCTTTTATGCAGTGCTTTTTTTGTAAAAAAAAAAAAAAAAAAAAGGTGCCGGAACTCACACACGTCATACAACCTACCTTGCCTACCCTACAGGGTTCCATCCAAAAAAGGTGCCGGAACTCCGTTCTGGGCGTTCTATGACAAAAAAAGCCCTGCTTTTGTGACTTGTGGACTTCAACTCCCAGAATTCCTGAGCCAACATGGCTCAGCTTGGAAACCTCTCCCTTTCCCCTCAGCATGGCTGGCTCAGGAATTCTGGGAGTTGAAGTCCACAAGTCATAAAAGAGCCAAGATTGCCTACCCCTGGCCTTGGGAGAGATGCAATCTCCATTACTAAAGTGATAAAGGGAAAACATCTCCCAGGCCTGACAGCACAGAGATCCTTTAATTTATCCTTTTGAATCAGAAAAGAGCTGGTACCAGACCTTGGAGTTCTTCTAGTCCAGGGATTTTCAACCTTTTCACCCATAGTACCACTTTTAGGATATGGCAATATCCGAGTACCACCAGTCGCCTAGCAAGGTGTCAAAAACTTGATGACAAAAGAAAGAAAAAAAGTGATGAAGTACAGATAGTCCTCGACTTACAACAGTTCATTTAGTTCAAAGTTACAATGGCACTGAAAAAAGTACCTCCCCAAGCCACAGCCAAGCAAGACACCTGCCTGCCCGCCCGGCTGCGCTCTTCCTCCTGTCCGAGGTTGTCATTGTTGTGAGCATTTCTGTTGAGGATTGGCAGCGGGGATGGGGTGAGGGAGTGTTTGGTTTTTATTCCCCTCCGTCTGCTGGGTGGTTGCAGCAGGTTTTGGTCACTTCACAAGACCCTGGGACACTGTGACCATCATAAATATGAATCAGTTGCCAAGCATCTGAATGTAAATCACAAGACCCTGGAGATGCTGCAACATTCCAGCTGATCGGCGCTTCTTCTGGCTCAGCAGAAGCGCCAGGATCAGTGCTGCTTTCCAGCTGATTGGTGCTTCTTCAGGGCTCAACAGAAGCACCAGGATCAGCGCCGAGCTCCAGCTGGAGCCTGGCGCTGATCCTGGCGCTTCCACTGAGCCCTGACAGTCCCGAAGAAGCGCCGATCAGCTGGAAAGCGACACTGATCCTGGTGCTTCCGCTGAGCCCTGACAGCCCTGCAGCTCCAGCCATCTCTCGCTCAGACTTGTGCGGTGCTGCCACCGGTTCAGCTCATTCCCCTCCCCCGCTACCACTTTTCTAGGATGGCCGCGTACCACCTGCCAGGTGCCAATGTACCACAGGTGGTACCCGTACCACTGGTTGAAAAGCCCTGTTCTAGTCCAACCCCCTGTTCAAGCAGACCTATTTAGGTCTTATTTAGAAGAGATGCAGTCAGACACCTCCCTAATTCACAGGAGTATAGGAAGGGGGGGGGGAAGAAGGCTCAAAGAAGATACAGAATTGCAATGTTCTCTCATTACACCCAGTTTCAATAAAAAAAAGTTTAAGAATGTTCTACAATTGATCCTTGACCTACATATTGTACATACATTATTTCCCTATCTGTATTATTGGGGAGCCTGAATTTTGCTAGAGTAGCCTTCTCAATTCTCAGAGTAAGAATTCAGCCTTGATTATTCCTGAGCAGAATATTTGGAGGGTGTTAGTTGGCAGACTGAAAGCTGATCAATAGGGAGGCAAAGAGGCAGCAGAGCCTAGAAAAAGGAGGCTTAGAAAGAAGGGGTGACTCCCTATATACGGCAAAAGAAATATAAAGTTCCCAAAGAGACATTTCAAAGGTGTGTAAAAGTACATGTCTATGGAGATTCTCAGTCATCCAGGTCATAGTTATCCCAAAGATGCTTTTTCACAAGGCAACTGGACTTTCTTTTTCTTTGAAGATGCTCTGAGCTGAAGAAGCTTCTTGGATGAGAAGCGAAACGTCTTCACAAGAAAAACAAAGTCCAGTTGCCTTGTGAAAAAGCAAGTTGGGTGTAAACGTTCATGCCAAAAAATCTATATTCTTTGTTTGAAAGGCATACCTTTTTAAATTTGAAATGTTTAAAGTAACATACAAAACAAACAAAATAATTTGACAAACAGGCTCAGACACACACCTCCCTAATTCACAGCAGCATAAAAAGTTTTTTTGAGGGGTGGGGAGATATGAGACTTGTAAGATTTTCTTATTACCTTCAGTTGTTGTTGTTAAAGGCGAAGTCGTGTCCAACCCATCGTGACCCCATGGACAATGTTCCTCCAGGCCTTCCTGTCCTTTACCATCTTCTGGAGTCCATTTAAGTTCACGCCTACTGCTTCAGTGACTCCATCCAGCCACCTCATTCTCTGTCGTCCCCTTCTTCTATTGCCGAATTAGAAAGGGTCGTAATTAATGGAAGTCAGAGTTAGAAATTTTTTCACAAGTCTCAGAAGGACACCTCAACTGAAGAACCAGACCAGATAGTTCACCCCAACTAGGACTCCTGGAAAGTACCGGCTCCTCCCCGACCTGGAATCCACAGTAACAATGGAAGAGACGTGAAAGGTCCGAGAATGGTAGCAAAAAAGAATTGTGGTGACCAGAACTGGAAACATTATTCTAAGTATAGTCTCACTAGCATAGTGTGAAGTAGTACTATTAATTCTGGTCTTGACACAATCCTTCTTTTGATGCAACCTACGACTGCATCAGTTTTTTTGGCAGCTGGAACACCCGACTGGTTCAAACCTATCCACTAGGACACCTAGATTCCTCTCACACTTACTAATGTTGAGCCATGTACCACCTATTCCTTACCTTTGCATCTGGTTTTTCCTACCTAAGTGTAGGACCTTATTTTATTCACCACTGAACTGCATTTTCTTGGCCCAATGTTCAAATGTGTCAAGATCCTTCTGGATCTTGAGCCCATCTTCTAAAGCAGGCATGTCAAACACAAGGCCCGGGGGTCAGATGCGGCCCGCGAAGTGGTTTCATGTGGCCCATGAAGCCATCCTGGAAACAGTGAGGGAACGGTCCCCGCTGCCTTGGCCCTAGCCCAGGCTGGGGGGGGAGCCAATGTACAATTTTGTGGTGGCCATCTATGCTGAAATGCATTCAGTCTTAGCTCCACAAGGCCGTCTGGAAACAGCAAGGAAGCAGCCCCTGCCGCGTCGGCACCACCCCCTGGGTGCATGCTGGGGAAGTGTCACCCTTTATGAGGAATGAAGAAATGCACCATCGCCTGGAAGTGGCCAGCAAATGGCCCTCACCTACTTCACATATCTGGATTGATGGGCTCTGCCCTAGTCCGACCCCTTTCTACCAGAGACCCTCAGATCTGTCCCACTCCTGCCCAGGCCCCCACAGGCACCCTTGACACGAATGATGTAGAGCTGGCCAAGCCCACCCAGTATGCTACACCCACTCCATCCACGCCCACCCAGTAGGCCGCACCCACCCGGCCCCCCTGAGGGCAATTGCAATGCTGATGCAGCCCTCAATGAAATTGACTTTGACACCCCTGTTCTAAAGTATTGGCTCTTCCCCCCACCTTGGTGTCATCTGTAAACTTCATAAGTTCCCCTTCTATCCCCTCTTCTAGATCATTTATGAAGATGTTGAAGAGTCCTGGGCCCAAGACCGAACCTTGAGGTGCCCCACTGCATGCTTCTCTCCAAGTAGATGTAGTTCCATTGAGGAATACCCACTGAGTGTGGTTGGTCAGTCAATTGCGAATCCACCTACTGCTGGTTCTGTCTACCCCATGTTGTTCTATCTTACAAAAAAGTTAACTTGTGCTCTACCTGGTCAAATGTCTTGCTGACGTCCAAGTCTACTATCTCCAAAACATTTTGCAAATCCACTAATTACGTTACTTCATCAAAAATGGCAATAATGTTTGTCTGGCATCACATTCTTAACAAACCCATTCTGGCTTGTTACAGCTGGCCATCATTTCTGTTTCTCCAGAAGCTTTAGTGGAAACAGAAGTTTACTTTAATTAAATAACTTGTGAAATTCTCAATCTTTTAAAAGAAGGAATAAAATCAGAGGGGAGAAGACCTAGAAGAACCAACAGGGGTAACAGGCACCTTCAAACGCCCTGAGTGCCACACTCAGGACCAGCTTTCAGACTGAGCAGCCGACATATTCTTAAGTTAAAGGAATTAATTCCCAGGTTTTTTCAAACATTTGTGTCTACTCATTGTCGCCATCCCCGAGGACCTGAACTTCCATGATGTCTATCGAATCTGGTTCACAATTTGGAGAATCATCAGGGAAATCAGAGAGATCCTCTGTGATTCTTTGATTTTCAAAGGCTACAAACCGACTGGCAAAACAAATGGCTGTTTTAGAGGGAAACCATAGCTTAGTTGTCCGGTTTGAAATGTCCTAATTTCCCTCTGTCCGACTGGCAGTGATGGAGAAGACAATCACTGAATCTGAGAAGGATGCCAATCAAAACATATCCAGTTAGCCGTTCTAATTTTTAAACTGTGCCTAATGAATTGCTGTATTTTCATAGAATTTAGGACTAGGGCAGATAGCAATGCAACAATAAATTAAGAGGCAGAAGCTTAACTGCAGCTCACGTCATCAGAGGCAGAGAGTGGTGGGACTGATGTACAATTGAAACCGACATTTTAAATTTATAAATGAGGGAAGGGAAGCTGAGTAAAACAGATTACTTAGAGATGCAGATTGCACAAGATTAGAAGTTAACAATTGTATATGTTACAAACCCACCGTATGTATCACTGAGCAAGAGTTGGGTAATGAGCTTTACATTATCTTTTTATTATTAAATTCATTCATTATTAAACTTAATCACTGCCCATCTTGCTGTTTGAGACAACTCTGAGTGACTTCCCTTGACCTAATGTCCATAGCAACACTGAAAATACCCATTTTTTCCCCTTATCAACAATGAAATCTTTTCAACTGTACATGTTTTTTCTCATGTTAGGTAGCAAAACAGAGAGGTTTGTCTCTCTTCTGCGTGACAGTATGGCCAAATGACAGCCGCTTCCAAAAGTCCACCGCATGGCCCAGGGACGAAGCCAGAGCCCACTGAAAATAACAGCTGCTTCCAGGACACAGTCCCAAGGGCCAGGGATGCACGCCCTCCCCTCCTTCCCCAACATGAGATCAGAAATCTTAAAAAGAAAGAGGAGGGTGTGAGGCGTGCAGGGACCGAGTGGGAGGGAGAAAAAGCCTGTGGAGATCCTGGGGTGGGAAAGAATTGGGCAACCCAAGGGTTGGGAAACAGAGCACAGGGTGGGGGAGGCCTAGAGATGCCTACAACAGGCAAACCTGGGCCTGCACTAGGCCTCCAAGAAATTTCCCCAACCCTGAGGTAGCCAGTGTTCCACTTAGCGACTGACACATTCAATAATGGCTGCATCAGAGAGATTAGGGTAGTTTAGGAAAGAAGTCTTAGTTAACGGCCGTTGCAACATGCAACCATAATTGCAAGGCCCATCTTGAGGACCTTTTCTACGCTGGCTGAGGAATTCTGGGCCTCAAAATCTGGAGGAAACCAAGGTAGAAGACCTGAAACTCCACATGTGGGAATTATATTATCAATATACAAAACAACCACCCAAAAGCCTTTTTGAGGAAATCCACAACTTCTGCAAAAGGAAATATCCAGTAGCTGCTGCTGCTAACCAGAAATTGGTAGTTAGCCCTTTTCCATTTTCCTTTCGTCTCCACCTACAAGTCTAGTCCTGAGACATGTTTGAGTAAAAAAATTCAGACCACAATTCAAATAATCAATTTCTCACCTACAGTTTCAATGGAAGATCACAAATGAATTTCAAACCTTTTCTACATTCTTCAACTTTTGCCTCATGTGGATTTCCTCGGGTGCAATAAGGGAAGATTTATGAGTGAAGTAACGTCCACAGACTGGACATTGGAAAGATTTCTCCCCTGTGTGAATCCTCCGGTGTGTCACCAGGTTGGAATAGCGACTTAAACTTTTCCCACAATCAGGACATTCAAAGGGTTACTCTCCTGTATGAGTCCTTTGGTGTGTCACAAGGCTGGAATTCTGACTGAAACTTTTCCCACAATCACGACATTGGAAGTGTTTCTCTCCTGTGTGAGTCCTCTGGTGTGTCACAAGGCTGGAATTCTGACTGAAACTTTTCCCACAATCAGGACATTGGAAGTGTTTCTCTCCTGTGTGAGTCCTCTGGTGTGTCACAAGGCTGGAATTCTGACTGAAACATTTCCCACAATCAGGACATTCAAAGGGTTTCTCTCCTGTGTGAGTCCTCTGGTGTGTCACCAGGTGGGAATTCTCACTGAAACTTTTCCCACAGATCGGACATTCAAAGGGTTTCTCTCCTGTGTGAGTCCTCTGGTGTGTCACAATGCTGGAATTCTGACTGAAACATTTCCCACAATCAGGACATTCAAAGGGTTTCTCTCCTGTGTGAATCCTCTGGTGTGTCACAAGGCTGGAATTCTCACTGAAACCTTTCCCACAGATCGGACATTCAAAGGGTTTCTCTCCTGTGTGAATCCTCTGGTGTGTCACCAGACTGCACGTGTAATAGAAACCTTTCCCACAATCAGGACATTCAAAGAGTTTCTCTCCTTTGTGAGTCCTCTGGTGTTTCACAAGGGTGGACTTGTCATTGAAATTTTTCCCACAATCAGGACATTCAAAGGGTTTCTCTCCTGTGTGAATCCTCTGGTGTTTCACAAGGCTGGACTTCTGACTGAAACGTTTCCCACAATCAGGACATTCAAAGGGTTTCTCTCCTGTGTGAGTCCTCTGGTGTACCACCAGGGTACAATTCTGAATGAAGCTTTGGTCACAATCAGGACACTCAAAGGGTTTCTCTCCTGTGTGAATCCTCTGGTGTTTCATAAGGTTGGAATTCTGACTGAAACTTTTCCCACAGATAGGACATTCAAAGGGTTTCTCTCCTGTGTGAGTCCTCTGGTGTTTCACAAGGGTGGACTTGGCATTGAAACTTTTCCCACAATCAGGACATTCAAAGGATTTCTCTCCTGTGTGAGTCCTCTGGTGTTTCACCAGGATGGACATCTGACTGAAACGTTCCCCACAATCAGGACATTCAAAAGGTTTCTCTCCTGTGTGAATCCTCTGGTGTATCACCAGGTGGAAATTGTGACTGAAACCTTTCCCACAATCAAGACATTCAAAGGATTTCTCTCCGGTGTGAGTCCTCTTGTGTCTCATGACATGGGAATTTCTAATGAAACATTTACACAATCAGTACAGTCATAGGTTTTCTCCCTGCTGTGAATCCTCTGATGTATCACCACGTTGCCA